>NW_015636881.1:168610-241278 GCF_001515625.1 Sinocyclocheilus rhinocerous
AAGTGATTTGTTTAACATTTACATCCAGTTGACAACTTCATGTGTGTTGCACTTGGAATAGAATTTTCTTTAAATAGAGGGTTAATAAAGAAAAAGATAATTTGAATCATGTTGTAGTTACATTTTTAAGTTGACTAGTTAAAAATCGTAAAAAACTGAGAATCAGTCAAACGTTCTGAAAAAAATCGAGATTTAAATTTTTTGCCAAATCACCCAGCCCTATACAGACTATTATTATTTTATGGCAAAAGTATTTATTTGTTTGTTTTTTCATTCATTCATTCATGTTTTTATTCATACATTCACTATTTTTCATCCCTGTTACCAAAAATTGTCTGAATACAAAAAACAATTAAAAATCCTGTGTACTTTCTAAACACCATTACATTAAACAACATTAAACATCAAAAAAGAAAAATTACTATACATACATATATAAAACAAAATGGGTAACAGGGTTGCAAGTAAAAGGGTTTTAGTTTTAGGATGAATTATACTATCATTCAGTTTGGGTTAGACCAAATGACCAAAAATAAAATAAATAAAAAAAATAGTGTAATATTTTCATGTCATGTAACTTAATACTGCTAAATAACCATAATCTATTTTCTTAATTTGTCAAAATGTACTGGTAAAAGCATCCACCATTCAGCCCTGTTACCAAATTTAAATAAATACAAAATAAATAAATAAACAATTCTTTCATGGGGAAACAGTGTTTTACCAATAGCTACAAATCATTTGGTCTGTAAATAGGCTATACTCTGCGCAGTGATTCTCATTCAGGCGTATTTATACTTTATTTACTTAAAATTATTTTAATGTTTATTCAATGCTTTTTGCTAGAAAATAACAAAAAACTCAAATAAGGGTTGTATTCAGACATATCCACGTTTTCTGTAAGAGTTACAACCTCATAAATAAATAGAAGTGAAGATTGGGTACCTCCTTTCACTTACCATCTGTTAAATAATAATATGAATAATATGAATATGAATAATTATAATAAAATCGATGGTTTCAAGCTCTATTTTGCAACATATAAAGATAAACAAAAATGGCATGAACAGAAATTACTTTTCCATTCTGAACATCACAAATCCTCCCATTCATTATTGAACAATTGGTCATTTCCTCACCCTTACAGGGTTCCTTAAAATTTCTCAACTTGTGCAAGTTAAACACATACTATTCTTCATTCAGTATATTAGGAGTGTTGAGGGAGCAGTAATGGTTTTGTTCTGTGTGAGGAGTTGCCTCAAATAACGTGCAAAAGGCTCATGACTGCAGGCAGGCTAGCGCTGCATATGCCGTGATGTATATCCAGTGTGCAGCTCTGAGGCCAAACTACTGGCATCCGTCAACAGAAATCCAACACCAAACTACCGGTGGCACTGACCCAATCTGCCTCAGAGCAGCCAGCCTGTGATTGATGCCGTCATAAGATACAAGTGAGCAAGATGAAAGGCTGCCTTGTCAACAGCTCAGAAGGATCTGGCATGGTCTCCACCCTTAACTGTTCAGCTCCATGGCTGTGACTCCAAACAGAGGAGCAACTAATGCTGTGCCAAGACTTGAATGAGGGTAGTGACACTATTCCTTCTGATGCCACCAGCAAAAGTCGTGTGTTACTCCACTGGAAAATCCAGTCACAACCAGCTTTTGTGGCAACTCCCGTGTTAAAACCAAAATAGATTAAGTTTATTTTTTATCAATGTACGGCAAAATATGGTTCATTGCTTATTACTATATGAAAGAAAGAAAAATCAACTGATATCCGTAAAACCAAAGTCATATGCTGTGATCAATAAAGCCATGTGGTGGATTAAAATAGAAAAAGAAAAAAGAAAGTTCATGACTGTCAGTAAGTTTTTAAACTTTTATTACAAAGCAAGGTAAGTTCAGGTGATATTGTATGTATATGAATGATTTCTTTCATACACATTTTCTTTAAAAAGACATTTGTGAATGAATGATTAATTCATTCATTTTTACATGCATTAAACATGTATCCTGAATCAATCTTTCATTTACAAATGTCTTTTTTTAAGAAAATATGTTTATGAAATGTAAGAAAATGTGTTTTTTTGTTTGTTTGTTTTTAGAAAATATGTGTCATATGGTGTTACTTGACGGTTAACACCATATGACATTTTTAGAAATTGAAATCCTTCTCTAAAATTGTATTAAAGCTTTTTTTTTTGTCCCCTCCCCAAAATCATAAACCATCATGAATACAAAGAATACATTTTTAGGAACGTGGCACATTTTTTTGATTTTTACGTTTTTAATTATGGACATTCTTCTTTGTCATTGACTCTTTATCTGGTCTACCAACTAATGTTCTCAAAATACCCAACAGGTACTAAATCCTATCTAAAACCATCAAACTAGACCAGCTTGAAGAGCAGCTAAGACCAGTAAACCAACGTCAGATGTTTCAAACTGTTGTTTCACTGCAGGGTAGCTAAGACCATCTTGGGCTGGGATTATCTTTTTTTTAATGCTGAATAATACTTAGTTAGGAATTAACTGCTTTTTAAAGAAGAAGAATTCATTCATATTTGTTAATTTACCAGCATTGTTGAATAATGAACTTTTCGCAGAGCAATTGAATAGCTATAGAGCACTGCAATGTGCAGGTGGCTCTGAAATAGACTGAATATCCTCTCTGGACAGGGCTGCATCCTGACTACACCACATATTTAGAGAGTTCAAAGCAGAAAAAGCATTCCAAGTCAAAAACCCTTATGAGCTAATGTCATATTATTTTCTAAATCCTGAATATTATGTTCTCGCAGCTGTGGTGTCTCCAGCGTGATGTATGCTGCTCTTTTATAGAGCTTCAAATTAAATACTTCAGAAGAGGGAAAAACTGATCATAAAATCAATATGAAGAGCTCCATCTTTACAATGAGTCAGAGTGTTTGTTTTTCCCAGCTGGGATGAGATGGACCGTCATCATACCTTTCTTTAAGTGTCTAGCAGGTGCCTCCAAAGGTTAACCAATATTTTGATTAGCACATTACTACACACATGCCCAAAGCCACAGCCTGCGTAATATGTGCGCATTAGAGGTCTGAATGAACTGGCTGGTGAGGCTGGATTTAGCCCTGGATGTGTCATTAGCTTCTGAGTGCACGGAGAGGCCACCGTCATTCCTGAAGGGACGGGACACAGAGGAACTCAGAGGGAAATAGGAGAGGGGAAAAAATGGACAGAGAGGCAGAAATGGAGAGGAAGTCACAAAATTCATATGTTCCAGTGACAAAAACAGCTGCCACACAGTTGGCTGAATGAATCCTGCTATAGTGCTGCATGGTCTATTCAACAGCAGCGATGTCCTGCCAACCAGTAAAACAGACATCCACTACAGTGCATTCCAACCCTTCACTTCACTAAATGACGTAGATTCAGCCTCGGATGGGTCACCCATGGACCAATCATGGAGCCTCTGATGCATGCTCCATGCACAAATGGCAAGGGCTTTTGCAAAATGTCAAGCTCCATTCTTTGAATCCGACATTGTCCTGATAACAATGCTCCCTTCACACATCTGCTTTCTTATAAACTATACTTTTCTATAAAATGGGGTTACCCAAACTGCAGATTGAAAACCTGGGGGGTTTGCGAGTTGATGAAAAATGTAAAATAAAAATACATTAAAAAAGACTTCCTAAAAATATGAATATTTTATTTTATTTACCTGCATGTCATGTGACCATTAATGGACATCAGAGTGACCATGGATATGTGTATGTTGTTAAACTATTGAAATATAAATATAACATTTCAGAGGGTCCTTCAAATGAATATGTGCAAAATGTCAAGCTCCATTCTTTGAATCCGACATTGTCCTGATAACAATGCTCCCTTCACACATCTGCTTTCTTATAAACTATACTTTTCTATAAAATGGGGTTACCCAAACTGCAGATTGAAAACTTGGGGGGTTTGCGAGTTGATGAAAAAAAAAATTATAAAATATAAAAAATTATAAAAATAAATAAATAAACATTAAAAAAAGACTTCCTAAAAATATGAATAATATTTTATTTTATTTACCTGCATGTCATGTGACCATTAATGGACATCAGAGTGACCATGGATATGTGTATGTTGTTAAACTATTGAAATATAAATATAACATTTCAGAGGGTACTTCAAATGAATATGAAAAGATTTCAGCTGACAAAAATGTTTGGGGATGACTGCTATACAAAAAGAAAACTAAACAGCCCAAAAATAATAGTAGAGAAATGTTGTGCAGTGTAACAATAAAGAAAAAAGTAATAGCATATTTCTTTTTTTACCCTGAATGTGAATTTACACATCTTCATAATTTAAAATATAAATAAATAAATATATTTTTTGTTTTAGTTTTTTTCCACACAAAAAACAACTTTGATTTAGTGGACAAAGGTTGTGTAAATATTTATAATAAATATATATTTTTATTATTATTTGATTTCTATATAAATAAAATAAAATAAAATAAAAATACCAAATACTTAATAAGGGTGTTCAAAAACTTGAACTAGTATTTGTTCTTCAGAAAACTGAACTATAATTCAGAAATCAATGTATGCATATCAATTGCATTTTTAAATGTATTCTTTAAAAAATGAATAATCAATTTTCATGTGTCCGGGTGCACTGTTTTTTTATCAGTACACAAAAAAAACAAAATCGTGCTCAGAAGTTTCCAGACTGCTACAAAGAACTAGGCAAATTTGCAAATGTTTGCAAGATTCGTGGCACTGAATCATTTAAAGATACTTAAAATAAGGAAAATAAAGAGATTTGTTTACAATACAACAAAAAAGTAAACAGCAAAGTGGTTGGTCATTTTATATCAATCAGACGACCACTTCCTTTTTCAGTCTTTGGCCAAAATCAGCTGCAATGTGGACCAGATATCGTATGCTGAAGGTTTAAGGTCTGGCAACACAAGACTATAAATTATATTGCTTGTGATCCAAACGGAAATATGTTATTTTCTTTCTCATTGTCTCTTTTACACACTGTCTGGCTTTCCCTTCCCCCCTCCCACCAGCTCTTTGTGCCAGTCTTCAGTGTTTATCCTTCAGTGAATCCAGCCTGTTGTTAAACTCCCACTAAGAATCCTGAGCGTCTCCAAACCTGCTATTATATATCTCTCTCAGCTCTCTGCCCAGTGACTCTATCTGAAGAGCATCCCAGCCTGAGAGATGGGCATGCAGCTAGTGCCAGGGACGGAGAGCGGTTGGTGTGACTCCACGGTTAATAGAGCACTGTTTGGATTTCGACGCGAGAAAAACACTTTTCCCCCTATACACACATAAGGGAGTTAGAGAGGCTCCTTCTGTGTGGACTGATGGACTGTACTGTTTTTCTATTCAGCAGGGGCAGAAACCCTGCATCTCCAGACAGTAAAAGGTCAGGGTATGGGAATAAACAGTAGTGCTAATCACCAGGCCACAGATGATGTGAATAAAGCCTGCCCTTGTGAAAAACAAGTGTGCTTAATTGCACTGAATTAGTCTTACTGTGGAAGTCAATGTTACTGGTGTTACCAGTGATTCACATTTTAATGAATCATTATAAATCTAGTTTTGATCTCTGCTAAGTTATTCCATCTACATTTACATTTAGACTAAATGTAGGCTACTGTAAGATTGGAAATTTATTTTCTTCCCTGTGAAATACATTTTAAAATATATTTGGGTGTATTTTTCCAAAAATATATGTGACCCTGGGCCACAAAAGCAGTCATAAGTTGCACGGGGATATTTGTAGCAATAGCCAAAAATACATTGCAGGTCAAAATAATTGATTTTTATTTTAAGCCAAAAATCATTAGGATATTAGGTAAAGATCATGTTCCATGAAGATATTTTGTAATTTTCCTACCGTAAATATATTAAAACTTAATTTTTGATTAGTAATATGCATTGCTAAGAACTAAATTTACCATACATCAATGGAAAGCTTATTTATTCAGCTTTCAGATGATGTATAAATCTCAATTTCGAAAAATTGACCCTTATGACTGGTTTTATGGTCCAGGGTCACATATTTCCTATTTTATTACTTTTTGCTAGAAGTGTAAAAAGCGCCCTCCCTTCATCCAAACATTACATGGCCAGACTCTATTCCCAACAGCATAAATTTAATAGCAGGAGAGTGTGAGCTGAAAACAGCATTTAATCTTGCTAATACATATCCTGAACAAAAGGCTGCAGAAATTATAGGCCATTAACATTGATAAGCAACTCTGCCAATGGCCAACCCGCAATATTTTCACCCGACCTTTATAGATCGGGAGAGCAGCAGACAATGATCAACCCCAAATTGGATTCTAAATGGGGTTTCAGAGAATCCAGGGGGCAGGATGAACGGCTAGTCGCTTGATCAGTATTTCACTAAGTCTTACTGAGCTGGTGTGGATAACAAACCTTGGACAAGCTACACTGTTCCAAAATCCATCTTGACCACCGTAATGACCCTGTTTTTTAATTTTTAATTTTAGGTAAACTGTAAAAATAGCCTAAATAATTTCTAGAATCTCATCCAGTATTAAGGTTGTTACACTCTTAAAAAAAGAAGAAAAAAAAAGTTGCTTCACGATGCCATTGAAGAACCTTTTTTGTCTAAATGGTTCCATAAAGAACCTTTAACATCTGAAGAACATTTCTGTTTCACAAAAGGTTCTTTGTGGCGAAAGAAGGTTCTTCAGATTATAAAATGGTAAGAAAGAGATGGTTCTTTGTGGAACCAAAAATGGTTCTTCTATGGCATCACTTGAAGAACCTTTTGAAGCACCTTTATTTTTAAGAGTGTATTTGGGGTTTTTGTGTTACATTCAGTTTATTTTTTGTAAACAGAAAAGAGGGACACACTTTACATCATAAAATATTCATACACACAATGAACCGAATGCTTCTGTACTATAGAAATATTTGGAGATAGGTATTGCACAGTATGATCAAAGGAACCGTGAACACGCTTTGTTCATATTTAAATTGAGTCGTAAGGTTTGGGGGATTGAATTCACACTTCATACAGACCCCAATATGAGGCAATCAACAGTCACTCTCACTGTACCCTTTCATCTATCTTTTCTCCCTTGTTCTGCCTCTCTGACTCGTCCGTTTACCGTGGATAATCCCCACAGCGCGGTGAGGCTGTGGCACGCAAAGCATGTTTTCATAAATTCGGATATGTCAAGCAGGGGCTCGAATGCCTCGTTCTATCGCTGTCTGATAATACAAACATTCTTACAAATATTCCCTATTGCTCTTTCATTTAACATTCCCAATTACTGACTGACAGTCCAAACCCTGTCTTCTGGAAACCTCACAGGAACTTTTTAATTGTCAAGAACAAAACATCTTTTTCAGTCATCTAAGTTTGAGAGTGCGGCATCTGACCCATATCTAAATAGTTCTGTCTTACATCAGAAGATGTAAGATTTAAGATTCAGGTGTGAAAATAATTAATATCTATAGTGCATGAGCACAGAGAGATTTGTGAGTGCACAGGACACAGTTTGAGTGAGAGGAGAGACACGTTTTAAGTGTGCGCACTCTCTCCGGGCGAGAGCAGCGTGTATCTGAGCGCGCGCGTCCGGTTTTGTGCGAGAGCAAAGGAAATCCGCGCGCGAGCGGAGAGATTCGCGTTCGCGCATTATATTAATGTGCTTTCGCGCTACAATAATGCGCTCTCGACATTTGTCATTAAAATAACGCCATACATAAGACTTTCATTCATCTTAAACACAAATAAATATAATTTACGTGAGAAACATGAGATTCTGTTGCTCCACTGAGAGTCCATGTAACAAAAACAGTTCATCAGTTCTCACTTGTCAAGCAAGAATATTTAATGTGCTTTATGTATGTGCGTTGATCAGTGTTTATACTGTATGTGAAGAAAACCCTAAATCAGGGGTGCCCAAACTCGGTCCTGGAGGGCCGGTGTCCTGCAGAGTTTAGCTCCAACTTGCCTCAACACACCTGCCTGGAAGTTTCTAGTATGCCTAGTAAGAGCTTGATTAGCTGGTTCAGGTGTGTCTAATTGGGGTTGGATCTAAACTCTGCAGGACATCGGCCCTCCAGGACCGAGTTTGGGCACCCCTGCCCTAAATGAAACCAGTTTTTCAAATAAAGCAATCATGAATCATGTTATGTTTACAACGTTTTTATGAACTCGAACTTTGAAAAGTTAAAGATTTGGTGTAGGGATAAAAATGTCTCAGGTTTCAAAGTGTCTTATGTATCTTCTCTGAAGATAAAAGAAAGTATTATAGGTTTGGAATGACATGAGGATGAATAAATGATGACAGATTTTTAATTTTTGGGTCAACTAAACCTTTAATACCACATTTAAATGTATTCTTAGAAAATCTCATAAAAATTTATTTAAAATGCCCAAATTCACTTTTGATTTTTCAGTTTCACAATTGATTTTAGCTTTTAGTGCTTTATTTAGACAAAAAAGAAAGTAATTTATTATAAGAGCATCCCTATTTTGTATTATTTTTCCAGACTTTTCCAGGCCTGAATATCACAACGTTAAAATTTCCTTACATGTTGGCGCCAATAGTTAGTGCATCGACACATAGCGCATCTGCGCTCACGGTGACCCGAGTTCAATTCCCGTCTCGAGGTCCTTTCGAGATCCTGCTCCCCTCTCTCCTCCCAGTGCTTTCCTGTCGTCTCTCTACTGTCGTATCTCAATAAAAAGGCATAAAAGCCCATAAAAATAACCACATTTCCATGTGGCTATGACTGTGGAAACCCCGTCAGCACTTTTTTTTTTTTTAGCATGCAGTGTTGAGAACATCGGCTGATCACAATCTCTGGGTCACACATGCCCTTTGGACACCCAGCAGCTAATAAGAATGAAGCATGAAAAAGTGGCTTCCCAGGTCTAATCTGTGAACAGCCTGGCAGTGTTTCTCATGAGAGAGGTGTGAGAGAGATTGTGTGTGTGTGGTGCAGACACTTGCAGTCCTGACTGGCATTTACACCTCTCAGGCAGGCGCTGTCACTCTAATTATTTACTCGGGCAGCTGGGACAGGGCTGTATGCCAGCAGAACAGCAGACGTACACAGACAGTGATCCCTAAAAGTGGACACTGCTGCCACAGCGGGACTCTAAGCTCATGTTCGTCACATTGGCAACACAGAGGAATCAATGAGCTGTTAGTGGAAATCACTGTCTGATTCAGGGTGCAGAGCTCTGGATCCAGTAATAGCAGAGTATCTATCCACCCTGGAGATCTATGAGGACAGAAATGCTGCTTGATGATGCATTTCCTACCTGTACTCAATGAGCTGGTCTTTGTGCATCCATGTGACGTAGGCTGTGGGATATCCCGTCACCACACAGGGGAGCAGCACGCTCTCCCCAACGACTTTAGACACATGCTGGGGCTCCAGGAGAAACTCCAGGGTCCTTTCCTCCCCTGATTCTGCACAAAATAGAGAAGTGCATTCACAGTCAGTGTCTGTTCCTGTCCTGATTATGTTAATCATTTTAAACTTTTCAAAAAGATATTTTTTTTTCAGTAAATGCTGTTTTGGACATACCTGACTGAATTTATGTTTGTCATGAAATAATAATAATAATAATAAAAAAACTTTTGATTAGTGCTGTCAAATGATTAATCGCGATTAATTGCATCCAAAATAAAAGTTTTTGTTTACATAATATGTGTGTACTGTGTATATTTATTATAATTACAAACATATGCATGTATATATTAAAGAAAAATGTGTTTATATATTAAATATATTTATATATAATATAAGAATATAAATATATACATGTATATACATGTAAATATTTTCAAAATATATACTGTATGTGTGTATTTATATATACACAATAAAAATACACAGTACACCTACATATATTATGTAACCAGAAACTTTTATTTTGGATGCAATTAATCACGATTATTCGTTTGACAGCACTACTTTTGATATAAAAGAGTTATGGTTAAATGCTTGAAATTAGTTTTGAAGACATATTTATATTTATATAAGACACATATCTAAAAAATTTTATATTTTTTCTTCTAAAGGTTCTTCCAAAGTTATGAACAGATGGTCTTCTTGTAACATTAATATAACATTTATTCAAACTTGCCTGACTTTTAACAACATTTAAAAGTAACGTTACTATAATGTTTGCAAAATGATAAAATGGAACATTTCTCTAATGACTTCTCTAATGTGCGTAACCAAGAATTTTTTTTTAACCATTTAAAAAGAAAATGTATGTTTTGCAAAAAATTATAAGAACATATTTTTGTTAGCTGGGATAATTTGGATGAATTTACTATTATTCTGTTATCAAAATGATGTTTAAAGGTCAGTCAGTAAATCAGTCTAAATATTAAGATAGCAGATAAAGCTTTTTACACTGGTAAAAATGTCAAAAAAAGACATGGACATAATTTAATTTGCAACTTTATGGTCTGATGATACAATTCTAAGTATGGAATTGGAATATGTATGGAAGTATGGATTATTTACCAGGCAGTATCTGTATTTCTGCTTCTTCACTGGTCTTGGTGGGCCCAGCGTTGTCGATCACGCAGCGGTATAGGCCTGCGTCTGCCTCTGTGGCATTACTGATGACGAGAGCACCACTGGGCAGCGTGAAGACTCTCTGGTCCAGCTCAACCGGCTCTTTGTTTTGTTCCCAGCGGATGAAAGACACCAGGTCTGGATTCACCTCGCAGTTCAGCATGTGACTGTCACCCACCCGCACCGACGAGGCTTCCGGCTGACTGAGGTACCGCGGTATCCCTGAAAACAGAGAGAAATCAGAAGAATCAGAATCTGAATAATTACAATACATTTTGGTTTGCAATGAAGTTTCATCTTCTTATTAAAGGGGTCATATGATGCTGCTAAAAAGAATATTATTTGGTGTATTTGGTGTAATGAAATGTGTTTATGCAGTTTAAGGTTAAAAAAACACATTATTTTCCACATACTGTACATACTGTACTCTCCTCTATGCCCCGCCTTTCTGAAACGCGTAAGTTACGCCTTCTTTCTTTGCGTGAACGTTTGGGCGGCGTTATGCAAATCTTCCGAGATCGTGACGTAGGTATGTGGGGGTGTGTTAGAACGAGCCGTTTTAGGTAGGTGTGGCTGACTCTTAACTTTTATAAAAAATATCTCTTTGGATTTGAGACTTTAGTCTTTGCAACTTTACAGATCTTCTTTATGCACCAAGAGCTTGTAACACTCCAAAGAGAAAGGAAAAATTGAAATCGCATCATATGACCCCTTTAAGAACTGCATGCCATAAACAGAAAGTGTTAAGTACTTATTGTGCAAACGGATAAAGTGAGTATATGAAATGGCACTCACTTTGTTATATTGGCAAGGCTTTTTAAATGTTGAAATACCAATAATAATGCCTAAAGCTGTTTGCCTGTAGGCTAACATTGTCAGGGTTCTGTCACTTCGGTCTAGTGCAGGGGTAGGCAAGTTCGGTCCTAGAGAGCCGCAGTCCTGCAGAGTTCAGCTCCAACCCTAATCAGACACACCTGAACAAGCTAATCAATGTCTTCAGGATTACTAAGGCTATAGGCAGGTGAGTTTTTTTTAAAAGCCCATTACTCTGCACTATTGAGTCCTCGCCTCATCCCTTCATCCCCAACCCTGACAAACATTTAATTTCTCAGTTTGTGTGATCTATGTGCTTTAGAGGCGGAGGAAGTTATTGCATTTTGATTCATTGAAGACAACTGTAATTATTTGCACTGAGGAATCATGCACAATAAGATCATGTGTATTAAATAGTAAATATAGTCTATTTTAATTTCAAGTTGACTTTAAATGGTTAATTATTTCCTTCCATGCTCAGAGTTTCAATTCTGAGTTCAATAAGTGGCTCTTTAGAGGTAAAAAAATTTGCCCTCAAATCTCTGTAAATGAAACTTATGGTGCTGAAAAGTAGTCATGGCATACAAGTGAAATTACTCTACATTAAGTTTGGGTGTATTTTAAGTTAAATATTTATGATTTAATTATTATTTTCCAGGTGACATACAAAATTAAACAAGATAAATTTGTTTATTTTTATCAATCAGTTCACACTATCCGATTCATAACTCAAGATTACGGCTGAAGAGGGTTCTGTATTTAAATCTTTATTTAAATGAGCTAAGTTCCTCGAGTCTTCCACATGATTTTAGCAATGAAGCAGTGTAGTTGAGCTCATCGGAGCAGTAAGTTCATCACTTCACATTATGATGAGCGAAGCGTTGAGCACTTTGCCTAATACAGTTGACTCCACTTAATCACAGTTCCCTCTCATTCCACAGGGTAGCTGCTCATGTTTCTCTGCAGTATCTGCTTCCTGCATCATATGGAAGTAAAAATCACAGATATCACAGTCACAAATCTCTTTAATATCCACCTTGATAAAAAGAAGTACACTTTAGCCTACTTTTTAACAGTGTACATATTGTGAAAATAATAAAAGACTAAACTTAAGTACAAACTAAATGTAATATTTTTGAAAGGTAAACTGCATGTTAATTGCAATTAAATGGAAATGTATTCACGTTTAAATTTATGTAATGCAATTAGCTAAATTATAGTGTTTTTTGATCCACTGAAGTAGGATTTTAGTACATATTTACATAGGCTATCATTTAATTTCTATTAAAACCCTTAAGTCATACATTTAAATATATTTGTAATTACACAATTATAACGATGATAAAGTTAAACTTATTAACTTAAACTTAATTTGATATTTTACAAAGTGCACTTTTTAAAAGTGTGCTTAAGTGAGTTAAAAACTTTCAAGTCAAGAAAGTGCACTCTCTTTAAGTACACTTAAGCATTATTTTATTTAGAAGTGTTATGTCAGCAAAAATTTTTTTTAAATATACTTAAGTATATTTAAAAGTATACTTAAAAGTATACTTTTAAATATACTTTTAAGTAGACTACAAGTGCATATTTAATTCATTACAATTAAGTGCACTTATTTTCACAAGGACTAAACTGTGTAGACAACAGTCAGATTACTGTGCATGAACAGCAGCTCTATGCTTTAGTGTATGCGAATATATATATATATATATATATATTCGACGTCCTGAGACATCTGAGAGAAAGTTGACACTTAAACATAACTAAGAAGTCTTATGACAATAAAAGAGCACCATTTAAGCAATACATCTTTCTTTTTATGTGTGTGTTGCTTGAAAAATAAGGAAAGAGCTGCTTTAGCATTAGCACTGCCACTAAAGCTCAAAACAGATCTATGGATCCCTTGCAGGTGAACATAAAGACTCGTACATGAAAATGTCTTTGAGAGAGACTATAGGCGAGAGGAGTGATGGGGTTTCCTTTGTCTGGCATTAGACCGTTACACACATGCCATGCTCTCACTCTCTCTTAATGTGAAAGAGCATGCAGTGAGAGATGCTATCAGCCGCTGGCTCTGAGTGAACAGAGAACAGCATTCATTCATCTCCACAGGCTCTGCTTTATAACAGCAGACAGAAAGGTTTCACAGAGCATGCTGTGGCCTTTTAATCCCCTTATAAACTATATACAAAATCAGGTTTTTACAACAGAACAGCTTTTATGCTCTTAAGGGAAATATTCTGGGTATTTCTGTCCATTAAATACTAGTACTCTTCAATCTTTAGAGAAAAAATCTAGACATTGTTTGTTATACCTCTGTATGGCTAGAGGACATACATTATAACATATTTACAACACATAGGTAAGGGATAATACAAGCTGGTCTTTTTTTCTTGCAAAATAAACCCTTAGAGGGTGATTAATACCATAATGCAAAGTGGTTGGTTGACGGTATCAGTCTTATTACATAGCTATTTAACAAATTAATGAATACATAAATGCATTATTGGAAATTTAATATTGATTTAAGTTTAAATGATGTTATGAGAAGATAGGCAATACAGAGTGATATGAGGCATGGAATTAGAAATATTGTTGTTATAATACAGTTACTTCTGTTGTTACTCATGTTACTTCTGCATGTAAAAATTATTAAATAAAAATTCTTGTAAATAAATGTCATATTTTCTTGTGTCCATTTAGTGAAAAGCCTAGTGAGAAATATTATTAATATTAATACAAAATATATATATATATATATATACATACATATATATTACACTACTGTTCAGAAGTTTGAGATCCGTAAGATTGATAAAAATGTACAATAAAGACTTTTACATTTTTACATAGGATTACTATTTCAAATAAACACTTTTATTTTGAAATGTCTATTTATCAAACAATCCTGAAAAATTCTGAAGGATCATGTAACACTGAAGATTGGAGTAATGGCTACTGAAATTTTTAGCTGCAATAAACTGCATTTTAAAATATATATTAAAACAGAAAACTGATCTTTCAAATTGTCTATTTAAAAAAAGTAGTTATTTTAAATATTTCACAATTTCAAATAAATGCATGTATTTACCAACCAGACCAGCATCAAACCAGCTCTAACCAGCATAAACCAACCTGGAAAAGCATGAGAATCCATGCTGGTTTAAACTGGTCTTTTCAGCAGGGTCCATTAATGTAAATAATCATAGTTTAGAGTACAGTTCAGGCAATGTGTTTTGGTGGCAGTGTAAACCCTCCCTGCTGTTATATTCTTCCTCTGTTACGTCCTTTCCAACCAGTTAGTCCAAGAGCAACATTTGTTGAGTGATTCATTACACTGGTGTAAATGCTACATGGGAACCAGTGAGTGCCATAAGCTTGGACCTCACAAAATCAGCTCATGGACACACACTGAGGGTCTACCACACAGACACACATATCCCGTTCTGGTGGCCTGATCCAGGCATCAATCTCAGTACACAAGAACATGCTACAAACTGGAGATTTGGATCGACAGAGCCATTAGAGTTTATTGGCCAGACTCTTGTGTGATTTCATTGGAGAGGACAGTCTGTTTAATGGTCAGATTGTCAGCTCTGCCACTGTTTGTCCACTGTAGTCCACGTCAACAAATTATGGAAGCTTATTTCTGCCAGAGAATAAAAATATAAAAAAGGTCATTGCGACTTTTTATCCAACAATTCTTCTTATTTTTCTCAGAACTGTAAGTTTATATCTCATAATTCAAATTATTTTAGAATTTATACCTTAAAAGTTATTGTTGCAGGATGAAAACTTAGAATTTAAAGAAAAAAGTCACACTTGTGAGTTATACTCACAATTTGACTTTTTTCTTCGAATTGTGAGTTTATATCTTGCAACTGCGAGATATTAATTGTGAGACGTAAACTCAGAATTTGGAGGAAAAATGTCAGAATAAATGTGTTATAAATTTGTGATTCTGACTTTTTTCTCATAGTTGCGAGTTTACATATAATTGCAAGTTATTAATTGCTAGATGTAAGTCTACAATTGTAAGTTATAATTTACAATTTTGACTTTTTTCTCAGAATTGCCGATTTATTACTTTCAATTCTGAATTATTAATTGCGAGATATAAACTCGCAAATGCAAGTTATGAACTCACTTTAGATTTTTTCCTCAGAATTCCAAGTTTACATCTCGCAAATAGCAAGTTATTAATTGCGAGATGTAAACTTAGAATTCTGAGAAAAAAAGTAAGAATTGCACGACGTAAACTCACAATTGTGAGTTTTATAACAAACAATTGTGAACAACTATAAACTTGCAATTCTGAGGAAAAAAAAGACAGAATTGTGAGATATGAATTTGCAACTGCAAGAAAAAAATAATCTGAACTCTGAGATTAGAAATTGCAATTACCTTTTCAAAATTGTTTATTCTGTGGCAGAAATAAACTTTCATACCAAATTGCAACTCTAACATGACCATTACAGGTTAGTGCTGAGGCAGGAAAACAGACAATCAATTGGGTGATGAGAATTTCCACCTAAAGCAGATTCCACACACTGGGAGTCATAGCGAGGGCAAAAACCCTGCAGAGAAATGTAGCCACCTCAAATCATGGGCCCCTAAGGCCCCCAGTGTACCATGAAGCAGGCCCCAACTTCCATTTGCCTCTGTCAAACCGAGGAAAGAATTTGAGTGGGTAAAAGGTCTCTTCTACCCCGCTGGGCAGAAGCTCATTCACTGTTCATTCGAGTCTGGATACTCTTCTTTATTGGGTCTTAGATGTGGCAGGCAGCTCTTTAAAAAGCTCCAGAAATTTACAGGCTCATGGACAAACAGTTCCCTCCATTTTGCGGCAGGGTTTTTAGGCCTGTAGAGAGCGAGTATAGAAGGGCACGATTTACCGATGCTGTTAAAGCTGGATATGAGCAGATAAATCTGGGCTTGGGAAGGTCTGGGATGAAAACAAAGAGACCAACCTCACAGCAGCATGCGCTCGAGCAGCAGTAAACAGAAAGGCTGTAGCTCAAACCCAAGCAAAGACCCCACCCCAGCGAGGGGAAATAAATAGCCTTACCTTCCATAAGCATAGATGTACACATTATTATCAGGAAACAGTGCTAACTGTGTGATATGAGTGTCCTCCTGACATACTACTGATATTACTGACAAGATTAACTTTACAAATTAGTCATGTTATTTATTAGATTTAACTTTAATGCGGAATGAGCAAAAGTAAAATAAAATAAAAAATATAATAAAATAAAAAATATACTGATATTTTTTATTTTTCATTTTTATTTTTTATCAGAATTTCAAGAAATTGTTGTTCCCATTAATCATCATTACAATTTAACTCTTTCCCCACCATTGACAGAATTTTGTCATTTTTGAGACATCTTTGAGCAAAAATTTTCTCTGCTTTTTATTCAAAATTGTGCTTTTTTCATGAAACATAACCATATTCAAGTGTTACTAAAATGAATGCATGAAGCTAGAATAACTTTTTTATTTGTTTTAATTCTTTTTTGTTTGTTTTTATTTAAAATCAGAGGCACTGTTCTTTCTTTTGATATTGCATGTTCAGATATTTATGCATCAAATTATTCTGATGGCCATAAACATTTTATAGGAAAATGTAAAAAAAAGTGGCAGTGGCTGGTACCTTAAAAATAAAAATAAAACACTGATAGGGAAAGATTTAATAAAAAATAAAAAAAACATATGCATTTTCTGAGAATTTTTTTTTTTTACATTTCCCCATTAATATATAATGGTCTGATGTTTCTGCCATCATATAAAAGAAACTTCAGTTTTTATCAGTACATTTTTATGTTTGCACTTACTGTATATCAGCCTTGTCAATAGTTCGATTCTGTTTTACAGAAAAATTACTCATTTAAAAATATTCTGATATTTTTCAGCACAAATGGCACTGTTTACTGAGAATTCCCTACCGTCCTTCAAATCATCTTTCACTAAAAGATGAGATTTAAGTTGACCACCCTTCTTTTTCTCTCATGAAATATTCATCTCAAGGTTCTTGCAGTCTTAACATGGCTCCTGTCCAAATTAGAAAACTTTTTGAGCTCCAGTCATCTGTCCTGGAGTTCTATAAATATGCTGTCTAAGAAGAACCTAAAGGAGAAAACTGCCAGCCATAACATGACCCAGTTCAGGGAGGAGTCACACTGAGAATTGCATGTCACCTTTCCCAGCCTGTAAATTTTACATGAGCCTTACAAGCAAGGATAAATATTTGATAGCGGTCTGCAAGATCTTCTATTATGAGTTTAAATGGAGTCCACACAGCTGGTTCCAAAACTAACCAGACCTTCTCTGTGTTTGGTTAAATACTCTGAACTACTGAACGAAGATCAAAGTTTAGACTCTTCAGTCAAAGTAAGTTGAGATTTGAGTTAAATTCAGTCAACCACTGTGGAAAAACATTGTGCAAATAGCACTGAGAACTGATAATATAGGCTTAATAATGATTTGCAATCAGTTTAAAGAGCGATAACATTAAGCATCCATCATTTATGATGATATATGACATAATCATTCGCTAAATGTTTAAGGAGTCATTAATACAACTTCCTAAAATCAATGATACGTGAAAAGGTTTATAAAAAAGTAACAGGTTGTATTGTAACTCCTGTTTCCATTCTTACTCACCAGTTTACAACTGGACAAAACAGATCATATTAGTTTAAGGTGGTCAAGCTGATTTTGACCATCATAGCTGCTTTGCTGCTGGTCCAAGATGGTTTACAAAGTTCAAATCAGGATCACCAGCTAGTAACCAGGGCTGCATGTTTAATAAAAATAATAATGCACTAGTCTTAGACTGCGATTTAATTCAAATACGTGCACTACTTGTTTCAGAGTGGAGTGTGGAAATGTGTTTATTTACACGTGAGCAGCTCATGAGCCTGCGCTTTCAGCATCTCAGAGCGGCTCAGTTCACAGTAAATGCTGCTCCATACAAACTCCATCTCCACATCTACTCTGAATTTGGGTCAATTTAACATGCATTTAGGAACACAACATCTTCGCATACTTGTAATGAGAAGCGATTATCAACAAAATAGTGTTGGGTCGTTCTTGAACGATTCGTTCATTTTGAACAAATCTTTAATGTGACTCGGGACGAACAAGTCGTCTCGGGGAGTGATTCATTCAGTCGCGCATCCGCAACATCCTATAGGTTCTGTACTGAAATTAGTTCACCTGTTTCGAGTCTTCGGGTTTTTCGAGTCATTCGTTCATCACGTGACAGCCCAATAAGCTTAACCAATGCAGTCTGAGCTGGAAAGAGAATTGATTAGTTAATCTCTCGAGTGTTCGGGTTTTTTGAGTCGTTCTTTCATCACGTGACATCCCCATAAGCTTAACCTATGCAGTCTGAGCCGGAAAGAGACATAATAATAATAACCAACTCTTTATTATCTTTTTTATCACATTCAGTGTTATGGAAAAGAACCATCATGACAGAAATTCACACATTTATAAACTGTAAGAAATAAAAAGCTACAATTTGAGACCATAAACGCATCACGTAACTGTAAGAGCAAATAATAATTATAATAATAATGAATGAATAATAATAATAATAACTATGCACCTGTTTGTAAGGAAATTAACTAATTTCTCTATCCAATGCTGTCACGTCACGTGACAAAAAAACGAACGACTCGAAAGACTCGAAAGATGAACTAATCAATTCTCTTTCTGGCTCAGACTGCATTGGTTAAGTTTATGGGGCTGTCACGTGATGAACGAATGACTCAAACCCGAAGACTTGTCAGATGAGGTGAGCTAATCATAGGTTAAAGACCCAGGTAAATAATTAATTAATCTTTTCTGTTTCTTATAGCATTATAGTTTTTTATTGTTTGTAGTGTGATGAACGTTTGTGTAAGTAGTAGATGTGTTAGGGAAGTAACACGTAACATTTTAATTACATTTTGCTAAAATGAACGAAATGACTCGAAAAAAGATTTGTTCATTTTGCTGAACGAGACTCAAAGGTCTGAGTCTGTAAAATGATCCAAACTTCCCATCACTACAACAAAAAAGAAGCAAAAGAACCAAAAATGGTTTAACATTTGAAAATTAAGGAAAACAGCCAATAATAATACATCTTGTAATGTATTTTTTTATTCCATTTTAAATCTTAATCACAATTTACATAAGAAAAATCACCCTACCAGTTACTAATAAAGATTGTGAGAATATTGGTAATTATTTGTTGAAATTATGTGGGTTTGCCACAGGTTCACTACTTAACTATTGAGCTCTTCATCTCTCCTAACTATAGAGATGAATGTCAGAGTGCTCACAGGTTATATTTTAAGCCGGTTTCCCAGAAGTGTCCGGCTGCTGACGGGCACACACATTAGTGAACGAGCGGCGCTTTCCCATGAGGCCGCCTCATCAGAAGTCTAACACAATTAAACTTCCCTTCCTCTCTGATACATTAGCACTGCATCAATGTGAGATATCACAAGCATACATTCACATCTGCTTTCACTGACTGAAACCCAAACCTCTGAGAGACAGCAGGCTCATAGTGAGGTCAAACGCTGACTGTAAACTGCCTCCATTTACATACCAACAAAAAGAAAAATAACCAATTCTATTCTAAAATGTGTAAAGCCCAGCAGTGTATAACGTCATTATAAAATCTGATTGTAGACAATCCAGAAAAACAGAAAAAAGCTGAAACAGAAAGCCTGTAAAGAACATTTTATCACTGCTTGGACACTCCCAAGTGTTACTGGACAGCGAGGGTTATGGTCAGGTGATCTCGCTCGAAAAGCTGAGATGAAAAGAAACTTCAGTGGCAGGTTTACATTAAATCCTCTGGTATCTTGTCAAATGTTCTGTTGATTTTGACTGTGATCAGCTGCAACACGAGAGTTTTCAGAAAGCCCAATACCACCAAACAGGACGACACTTCATTTCACAGTGCCGTGGATGTAATTGGAAAATAAATGATTTTCAGTCATAGAGACTAGATGGCAGGAGAGCAGCAGTGAGATGGCCAGTGTAATACGGCTCCTGTCCACAGCAGACACAGACACAGACACAGACACAGACAGAGAGACTCAGAGCCAGCAGGGATCGAGCGTAGACCAATCATGATGAAAACTGGGAAAGATAGACTTGATAATGTTTAACATTCTGCAAAGTGCTTTTGAGAATTCTCTAAAGATATATAAAGTATGTTTTAGGAATAATGAAAGTTTAATCAAATGCATAATAAACAAGACTGTCAAAAAAATGTTTTTTAAAAAGCTCTAGATTTAAACTCTTCTGGCTTTCACGACTTTCCTCTCTTGTGTTTTTTACTCATTTAAAATGCATCAGTAAGAGGTATCATAGTGGGTTTGACCCATTCGATTAAAGGTGGGGGGGCCTCTGTTTGATCTTGAATTTGCATACAGATGAGCAAATGAAAATGCACACCAGTCCTTTATGCCCTGAAGACATGTCTTGAATGCCAACTGCACAGACAGGGAAACAGACTCATAATTATTGGTGTTGGAACCCTTTATTATTTATTGTGTACTGCAGCAGTATGAAGCACTGGTACTCTGTGTGCTCTCAGAGGGGTTTAATTGCTCAGTGGTTGCTCTTTCAGAAGATTTAAAAATGTTTGCCTCAGACGTTTCTTAGAAATTTATAGGAGAAATAAAAATACACACAAATTGTTTACACACAGTAAGGAATATAAAGTTGATGTAGAAAGTAGCTCAAATAATTTGGTCTTTGAAAAATGTGATGAAAGATGTTTGAGTTCATACTGAAATTACTTTTGTTTGCAGACTTTGGTATCTTGGAAAGATCTGCCGTTTGAGACATGATTGAAATCTCTGAAATGTGAGAGAATCTGAATCCCGAATCTTTTTCTCAAAGGAAAAGTTTACACAGAGCAGATAAAGAATTTCATTGTTTTGTTGAAAAAGCAGAATTTGATTCATGAATTTTTGCAGTCATGAACCCACTTGTATTTTAAATTGAGTTGTATTTTATATATATATTGAAATCTATTATTCTATATATAAAGTTATATTAAAAAAGCAGAATTTGATTAATGGATTTTTGCCCCTGCATGAACCCCCTTTTATTTTGAACTGTTTGAGTTTTATGAATTTTTTTAGTTTAGTTTTTTATTGCATTTATTTTCTTTTCTTTTTTCTTTTCTTTTTATTTAATTTATAAAAAATATTTTACTTTTAATATTTAATTTAAATATTGCTGTCATGATGAAATAACTGAGATATACAAGAGATTTCATTGTTGCCTTGAAAAAACAGAATTTGATTCATGAATTTTTGCAAACATGAAAAAAAAATATCACAAACAATTCAAAATACATGGGGGTTGCATTTCAAATTGTTTGAGAAATAATTTATTAAATTATTTTATTGAGTTCATAAATTAAATTAAATTAAATTAAATTAAATTAAATTAAATTAAATTATTTTTATACATTTAAAGTCATTGCTGTTTTGGTGAAACAATTGAGAAACTATTTTTTTTTTTCCATTTGTAGACTGGTTATTCTCTTGATAAAATTCCCTCATGTCACATCATGTTGCTTCAAAAAACAGTGAAAGTCAGACTATCACTCGTGTTTTTTTCTTCTTTTTTTCATAAGAGCCAGAAACTCAACACTGACTGCATTTGGTTGAACACTACTAAGGTGGCATGTTTTATTCTGAGCAACTTGTTCCATTATTCTCAGCTATACTGACCTTCACAAGAGGTCGTTGCCAGGGGAGACGGCACCACCGCAGGGAGAGGCCGATCGCATTACAAAGCACAGATAAATGTGTTGTCAGGACCTTGTGTCTCCCCTCTTATCAGAGACGGGGGGAATCGTACCTCCACAAGGCTGGACTGAGCACGCTCTGTAGCGCCAGCAGAACAAGACTTGAGACCTGCCAATCAAAGCCTCTCAATCAAAAGATCTGCCAATCAAAGCCTCTCAGGACCCAACGTCCACACAAAGTCTGCCTGCACACTTTAACCAATGAGGAAAGAGCGGGCCCTCATCACCTGCCTGATGCAGTCAGACCCCTGCAGACGGCCCACCAGCTAACCTGATTAATGCGCTCAGCACTGACAGCTGCTGATAGATGCTACAATAAACAAAAGCAACACTGACCCGCTGCTCTTTCTGTCTGTGTGGATCTCTGACTCTCTGAGGCCTCCGGAGCATCTGCAGATCTGCTCTGTGTCAGTCTGTCTGTACTCAGCTTTTGACAGGAAGCTCATAGTGCACAGGAAGTTGGAATGTGAGAAGAGAAGAGGGTGGTATTGGTTAGTAGCCCACACTCAAGAGGGGTCTCAAAACTGAGTTTGCAACACCAGACAATAGAGTGAGTGAAGAAAATTAAACAGCTATAAATACTGTAATTTTTACAGTCACGAACGCCCAGAATTTTGCAGTATTTGCATTAATTTTGTAAAATAAATTTTATTTTGTAAAATAAAATTTATTTATTTATGATTTTTTTTGTCAAACCCCATGTAGCTTTAAATTTTTTTTATATATATATATATATATATATATATATATTAAGATTCTGATTTTTTTCTTTTCTGTTAATGCATGAAATCATAAAAGATTAATCTGATTTGTATTTTTTTAGTCATTAGCCCCATGTAGTTTTTTTAAATAAAATAAAATAAATCAATTTAATATGTGTCCTATTAAAAAACAAGTTTAAATTGTATAAATAATTGTACAAATAACAAATAAATAAAAGGAAACTAGTAATAAATAACTTCATAAACAAATAAAAAATATTTAATGAAATAAATTTAAAAAATGCATACAATCAAATGCATAAATATACCTATTAAATCTCATTGGTGTCTTGATAAATAAAATAAAAAATAAAATAAAATAAAATAAAAATCTCATTGATGTATTGGGTAAACAGTTAAGATATAAGCAATATAATCTGTGATTTTTTTTCTCTGTTTTTGTAAAATCATTAAAGCAGAATATGATTTCTTTTGTCATGAACCTCAATGCATTCTGATTGGGTTGCATTATTTAAATAAATAAACAAACAAACAAATGATTGATTAAATGAATGAATGAATGAATACATATACACATTTATTCTGAGAAAAATCTAAGTACAGTACTATCAAAAGGCTATGTGGATCTTCTTAATATGTCTCCTATAGGAGTGTTGAGATCAGGAAGCAGATGGAACTGGTTATATCATGCACATCTTCCCCCAAACACACATATATGGACACAGATATGAGAAGATCCCTACCCTGCACACATAATCTATCACACTCGAACATACAAACACGTTCTGCAGTCTGCTGGCAACAGCTTTGTTTTAATGTCACTACAGTCTCACATCTGGAAGTGAGTCAAACAGCATTTCTACTTTGAAGCGTTTTTGACGTTCTCGATGATGCCCTGAATTACACGTCACATCTGCTCTGTGTTTCAACCATACCAGGGATGTAGGAGGTACCATGTGTCTCGGTGGCTAAGAGTCAGGCCAAATTACAAGTTGGAGACAGATTTTCTTTTTTTTCTTCAGGCCTGAGTATTTAATCGCCATCCAATCGCTAAAATCAGCACACTGGGTACAGGTGTCCTTCTCAGCTCGTGACTTGTTGGATGCGTCTTTCCTTATGGCTCTCAGCAAACTGGCACGAAGAACAACAATCTGTCAATTTTAATTGTGAGCTTCGGTCAATCACACTTATATGAGGTGACTACGCAGTGTGAATGAGCCAAGGCTGAGAAACCAGTCAGCAGGAGGAAAAACAGAAAGAAAGCTGGGAGTGTCACAGACGACGGGCAGCTTGTGGTGGGCTGCTCTGCCCTTCCTCCAGACAGATCCACCCAGGCAGTGGAGAGAAAGGAGGGCAGGACGAGCAGCCAGAGGTGACAGACGCAGTGCTGTGATCGCCAGCAGCTGAGCCTCCCTCCAGCTCGCCTTTCTCTTCTTCACTTGGAGTAAGAATAATAAGCCTCTTTAGTCCGGACACCTGCAAAACTGAGGGTGCGAGACGAGTATGAAAGCCAAGAGCTGTGTGAAAGCTGCTCTTTCCTTTTCCCTTTGGGCAAATCACACAGTGCCACAGACAGCTTCATTCTGAATGCTATTATCACACGCATAATGATATATCTGCATTTAATTCACGAGTCAAAAAAGAAACGTTTGACATTGAGAATACCCTTAGGAAAGAAAAACACAAATGAGATCTCTCTTCAATATCTCAGTAGTTTTTTTTTTGTCTAAATAGCATTGAGAATAATTGGAGACTTCTGCTTCTTAGATTTAAAAAAAAGTGATCATGTTTCCTTTACAGTTTTAAAATACCAATGTTTGTGAATCTAAAGTGAGAGATTTCAATATGAACTCAAAAAATGTCTTCAAATTGCCCACAAATGCTCTTTATTTCTATCGGGTGAGACATAGGGGTAAAGTAACCATTATAACATAAATATATCGGAGGATTAATCATGTCATAAGGAGTTTCATCTGCCATGTGAAGAAAAAATTGTAGCAAACCACATAAATATTTTATGGCTAGGGTTCATCACCTAATTATATATTCATGAGCCAAGATGATAAGGTTTATACAGACATGTATATATTTCTTAAAATACATTTATTTATATATTTATACATGTGTGCTTAATGTGCTATTTTATTAATATTTAATCTTATTTATATTGATATTTTACTTGTTTAATGAAGATTATTTGATCAAATAACTGTCATTTTAAAATCTAAATAACATTTACATTTAAATTAATAATTATTACAATTACATTTATAATGTAAATAATGACATATACAGGATTAAATAATATATAATTCATGCATGAAGTCCTTTTACAAATGAATCAGTGCTGCATATTTGCAGATTTCTCACAGACGAAAAAAATTTAATAAAAAGTCTATCCAGGAATACTGATCCTACTGTATACATCAAAAACTTTCTCATTCGTTTCCATTTTTATTGATCCTAAGGAATTTTAGGGAGAAAAACATCTTAGATAAAATTAATATCTAAATAATCAATAACTGAAAACTCTCTTAATATGATATTTTATGACTTTCTTTCTTAAGAAATGAAATGGAAGTCAGTGGTAAGCAAAACTGTTTGGTTACCACTATTCCTCAAGATATATATTTTTTGTGTTCTGCAGAAGAAATATATATATAGATTTTTTTTTTTTTGTGAACAACCCTCTAAGCAACAGCAATTAAAAACCTTTAGTCATGGTGTTGTTTTAATTGAAAATATTCATCTGGTGTCACAGAGAGCCCACATGCATAAGACTGCCTTCATGGTTCATTTCAGAGTGTCAGACAGCCTGTGACTGACACTAGCTAGTGATAAAGCCCCTCTCTAGCTCCAATGGAGTTGGCTCCACTGACACGTCTGAAACATGCCCCTCTAGTGTTGTTGTGACCAGTCTGAACAGGTTCCTCCTGTGAGGTGTGAAGCTGCATGGCACAAACAGAGCTGCAGCTGCAGGGGCCCCTCAGACCATGGCACTTCATGACCGTGAAAATAAACCAGCAGAGAAAACCAAGGAATGTCATCTCACACCTCTCCTGTACAGTCTCAGCTGAACACACCAGTGTTGGGGAGTAACTGGCTGAAAGTAATCTAGCCATTGCTACTGATTTAAGTACTTGCACAGCAGTTTACATCCTTTTCATTACTATGCTTTTGTCTGGTTCTTAGTTTTATAATTATATTTATATATTATAGATTTATGTAAATGTATCTGTATATATTTAAAGTCGGCATAAAAATCTATTTCCTTAATGCGTGTTATTAATCTTATTGTGAATGATTCATCCATGCATGTTTATTATTATTATTATTATTATTTATTTTTGCAGCAAAAGGTAGTTTTGTGTGTACCTTTTTGGATGTTAAAATACTTTAAAAAAACTGTGGTGCTATCAAAACATTGCTCTATGTTTGAGCAACATGGCATCGCTTATGAAAAAGAAGTCAACTTTAGCATACGTTTAAAAAGAGTAATAACATAATAACTGACATAATATACTTTAAAATAATATACTTAAGTGCAAACTGAATGCAATGTTTTCGGACACAAACGAAAAGGCTTATAGATTAGATTTATATTAAAAGCAATTAGATGAGTTTTGAGAGTGTTTTTGATTCACTTAAGTAGGACTTAAGTACATCTTTAGTAATTACGTACGTAATTCTATTGTAAAAAATGTAATTTGACATTATTTTAAAGTGTACTTAAGTGTGCTAAAAACAACAGTCATGAAAGTGTACTCTCATTAAATACACTTAAGCGTCCTTTTACTTCTTGGATATTACATTGCCTGCAAGTACATTTTTTAATAATATACTTTTAAGATTTGAAGTACACTACAAGTGCATATTTAATATATTTAAGTTGACTTATTTTTCACAAGACATTGCAACACGGGCTCAACCAATGTTATGACTTTGGGGCGGAGCTATTTGTGCCACCAATGGCACCAATGGCAGTGTTCAAGAAACCTGGTTGAAAACAGTCATTATTTTAGCAGTTGGCAATCCTAGTGGCACTGAAATTACTTTACTTTTAACTAACTTAAACTGTGTATAACTTGTAGATTGGTTGCTATGAAGTAGCTTTCCCTACACTGCTACACACACTCTGCTCTTGACCTGGGTTCACTGTCTAATCCTGGACACACTTCACTCGCTACATACTGACAGAAGTTACTTAGCAGGCAGAGAAATTCCTCAAGGTTCCCCAGAGTCCTTGCACGCAGGGTTCAGGGCAGCAAGCGTCCTTTTACTTCATGGATATTACATTGCCTGCAAGTACATTTTTTAATAATATACTTTTAAGATTTGAAGTACACTACAAATGCATATTTAATATATTTAAGCTGACTTATTTTTCACAAGACATAGCAACGGAGCGGAGCTATTTGTGCCACCAATGGCACCATTGGCAGTGTTCAAGAAACCTGTTTGAAAGCAGTCATTATTTTAGCAGTTGGCGATCCTAGTGGCACTGAAATTACTTTACTTTTAACTAACTTAAACTGTGTATAACTTGTAGATTGGTTGCTATGAAGTAGCTTTCCCTACACTGCTACACACACTCTGCTCTTGACCTGGGTTCACTGTCTAATCCTGGACACACTTCACTCGCTACATACTGACAGAAGTTACTTAGCAGGCAGAGAAATTCCTCAAGGTTCCCCAGAGTCCTTGCACGCAGGGTTCAGGGCAGCCTCGTGAAACAAGGACCTTAAACTTATGCACTTAAAACCCCCTCGTTCCCATTATTCTGCTGTAGTTGTTCAAAGAGCTGTTCCAAGCGGGCCCCAGCAGGCACATCCAACTCGGAAACCGGATTTATTTCATTCAGAGAGTAAAAATCGGCTGTCTGCTTTACTTCTACAAGCATTCACTCCCCTGCTGCTCTCGAGAGAAAGACGAGAATCCTGTAACGTGGCAACAGTGACTGCCTCCCCAACTTCTATTAGTTTTGAGTGACACTTTGAAACTGCGGCCAGGATCGAGACAAAGCGGTGACACAAATACAAATGAGCCTCCCGCTAAAGGCTACTAAACAGAATAAACAACCCCTGGTTCAAATTGTTTTGACTTCACTGATGGCAGAGACAAATCAATAACGCTACAGTGAGAATTTGGAAACTGAAAAACATGATACAAGCCAAATACTCAAATAATGAGGGGTTTAAAATGCAAGTCTGTTCAGTCAGAGGGGAAAATGCTATGCATGGACGCAAACTGAGAATCTGCTGGCTGCAGACAGATGGCATTCTGGGGCTGAAGGGTTGACCGTGGTGCCTGGATCTGCTCTGACAAGAGAGCTAAGTAGGAGCTTACCACCAGCAGACTCAAGTCTTATGGAAACTGACTGACATGTCTGAAGTTTAGAAGGCGCTAAACCTTAAATGAAGAAACTAGTGTCTGTATATCTATAACATGAACTACCTACAACAGGGGGCTACAAAGCAGTGATAGTGGGTCCGTGGGAAGGTACAGGAAAATTGGGTATAATTAAAAACCTAAAAATACTAAAATCAATTTTCTATATTTTTTAGACTGGTCAGAAATCATAAGATTAATCACAATTATTGTTATACAGTGTTAACATAGTAGAAGCTTGTTTTTTTTGTTCACATATTAGGGGTCCATAGCATCAATAAGTGAAAGACCCTAACCTAGAACACCCTAGCAAGGTCCTAGCAACCACCAGAATAGAGTGCAGCAGTCGGGTTCCTGAAGTAAAAACTCCATTCATTTTCTATATAGGGAAAATCGATTTTTAACAATAACTTATAAACCTTTAAAGACCTACTGTGAATTCCAAACGTTGTTAATCGATGGTATATGCTTTGTTGAAGCTATCTGTTCACACTATTTCAACTGATTTTAAAAATAATCTTGTTTAAAAGCTGAATTTGTGATGAAAATATACATTACCTATGACGCTGTACAGAAAATTTCAACAATCAGAGAGCTGCATCGAGCAAATTGCACCAAAAGAGCTTGCAGAAGAGCGTAATCGGTCTTGCTAAGCTGCAAAATTGCATATTTGGATATTTATAGATATTTTACAATTGACTTAAATTATATTGTTTCTATAGATATAATCAACAACTTTAAAAGAATAGTTTTATATTTCTCCATCATTTTTTATTAATGTCATTCGCAATGCTTAATGGGATTGAAGTTCTTTCCTCTTACTGTTAAGTACATAGTTTTGTACCCTTGTCTTTTTGTCCAGTTTGGAAATATTTTTTGCTTCAAATAAATGTTTGAAATGTTATGATTCACCGTATACATCTTTACTGAAGACATCTTTAAAGTTCATATGGAAAAAGTTAATGTAAAAAATTAAATAAAGCTGAAAAAGTGGGCGGGCACTAATGCACTTTATAGTCTAGTAGCCACTTAGAAACTCCTAGCAATGACCCAGAATGCCCTCGCAAACACTTAGAAATGCCTCTTCAATGATTTTCAGTGAATCCTCTTACAATGTCAGACAGACCCCCTGGGTCCAAAGAGCATAAGCATGCTTCATTTAGCACCTTTCTTGAATATTTATTCTCAGCCAAGACTGCAAAAGAAAGAAAGAAAGAAAGAAAGAATCCAAATTGTACGTTGATGACAAAATAAATCACAGCCCACTCCATAAGAACTGTCACTGCTACTCAAAGTTCTAAACAAATGCATCGATCTTTAAGAAAATCCAAATGGATACAGTTCAAAGATCTGTCAATCTGATGAAGGACAGCCATGCATGATGTTGCTTGTGTCCGTCTCAATCAGAGTTGTATTGAAGAGCAGATTTCCCCTGGGGTTGAAGCTTGAGGGGAGCGATCAGGATTTGTAAGCGCCAATTTTTAGATGAGAGGCTTTTGGCATAATGACACTTCAGTGCAGAGTTGAAAGAGCCAAAGAGTCCTGCTCTAGTAAAGACGTGCTGTCTACCATCCAATCTCACTCTCCACAACACTGCACAATGAATCTCAATGTGTTGTGGGAGTACAAACAATGAACCAAGAGCATCTAGATTTGCTTTGTTATGCAGATTCAGATTCATACTTATCTATGAGAAGCCTTGGCTAAGTGGTAAGTGCCGAAGAGTGATAAACGGATCCCACAGGTAAAAGCGGGAAAAACATGGGAGACATGTCTCCCACGTCTCGTACGCGGTAAAGTTTACCTGCAATCGCTAGATACAGGATTTGGATTCTCTGAGTATTTTTTTAGTGAACTAATCTAAAATCATGAATAATGCAAAGCACTGAGTCTCTAAATGTGTCTGTTACATCAGCGCAACTTGGAAACAAACATATAAGCATCAAGGATAGAAAAGAGGGGCAACAGTTTGTCAGGGATGATGAATGATTCATAGGGAGATTTCCTGCTGTCTGTCCTCTCAATCTGAGGTAAATACCACTACTTGACAATCTGTTCAATGTATCGTGCATCAAAATAAAAGCCTCAAGGTTGCTGGTCACCTGCATATATTGTGTCTTGGATGCAGGTCTGGTGTCCGCTGTAGAAAGTAGCCTACTACACGTTAGCTTGCTTATTGTGCCCAAGAGCAAGATCTATTCAAGGTCAAATATCATACTAAAAAGAAACTATGCTTCTAACCACAGAATGAATGCTGTAGTACCACCCACACAAGTTTGCGAATGTTTGTCGGATGTATGGTTTTGGGAAAACAGAAACTGGTTAAGTAATGAAAAACTTGCGACCATAGTTGGCTCACTATGCTTTCAGGAAACACACCCCTGTATTACTATATTTGTTCGTATTAGGGATATGCAGAGTACTCAGGTTGCCTTTGGCTTCAACTGATTACAATTAGACAGGAGGATCACGAAAAGTATTTTGGATGTCTCCCTTATGTGACATTTGATTGATAATTTTCTCTGAATTAACAAGAATTCATTGAGCTTTTTCATAAAAATCAAAGTCACTCCAAGCAAAGCGTTTGCAGGCAAACTCATCTTGACTCTATTAGAAATTAAAGTGTTAGTTCACCCAAAAAGAAAACTCTGTCATTAATTACTCACCCATTCATCTTCAGAACTCAAATTAAGATATTTTTGATGAAATCCGAAAGCTTTCTGACCCTGCATAGACAGCAATGCAACTACCACGTTCAAGGCCCGCAAAGGTAGTAAGGACATCATTAAAATAGTTCATGTGACATCAGTAGTTCAACCACAATGTTAAGAAGCTACGAGAATACTTTTTGTGCACAAAGAAAAAAAAAACGACTTTCTGGGCCTTGAACATGGTAGTTGTGTTGCTGTCTAGGCAGAGTCAGAAAGCTTTCGGATTTCATCAAAAATATCTTAATTTGTTTTTACATTTGTTTTGTTTCTTACGGGTTTGGAACAACATGAGAAAGTGAAAGAAAGTGAAAGTGAAGTGACGTGTGGCCAAGTATGGTGTGACGTCCCATACCCGGAATTTGTGCTCTGCATTTAACCCATCCAAGTGCACACACACAGCAGTGAACACACACACACACCGTGAACACACCCGGAACAGTGGGCAGCCAATGCTGCGGCGCCCAGGGAGCAGTTGGGGGTTCGGTGCCTTGCTCAAGGGTCTCACCTCAGTGGTGTTATTGAAGGTGGAGAGAGCGCTGGTTATTCAATCCCCCCACCTACAATCCCTGCCAGACCTGAGACTGAAACCCGCGACCTTCGGGTTACAAGTCTGACTCTCTATCCATTAGGCCATGACTGCCCCTAAACTAATGAGTAATTAATGACAGAATTTTCATTTTTGGGTGTACTATCAACTATCAATTGTCATTCACCTTCTCCAAGTAGATATTTAATACAATATACTTTCTACAATCTTACATTTAGAGTGCCTTTGGTAACTACTAGCCTTCTTGCTGCACTGACGTTTCCATCCTCTCACATTACCGCACAGTAGACATCTAACTGTCAGCACATTGACACTGAAATCGGTATTTCGATGATAACAAAAACAGACCTTAAAATAGAGCAAATTCCTCCACGTACAAACACCACCTCTCAATATGCTCTGGCTCCTGGGCTAAATATTATCGATCTATTCCAAGATCACCACATTAACAAATGGAAAACGTACGTTACAAACAACAGACCAGGCCAAACATGTCAAAGTCCCTTAAATTTAAATCAGTTTATTTTGGGGCCATTTTGATAAAGCCCCCAGGCAGCAATTGTCTTTCCAGGCAAGTACCATGCCTATGAAAGACCGCAAAACTACTGGCTAAGGTTATGCTCTAATAGCATGTCAAACCTGACAACAATAGCATCATTAAAAAACTCAAATCACTCTAAAGAGCTGCATTTGGTTTTGTCTAGTGCTCTAGCTTTAAACTGATTTGCTCTTTAAACCTAAAGGCTTCTTTTCCTACAGCCACCATATTGAGTGCTGTGGTTTTCTCATTCATTTCTCTACAAGCGATCCATCTTCTCCCTCTTATATGCTCTCTGCATGATTCTGCTTTAATATGTATGGGAGGTGGAATACAGCAACACGGACAAATGTTGTTGGCCTGTACACAAGCTAAAAATGCCCCGCACAGGCTGCACAGCTGAAAGCCACAAGCGCAGGCAGTGGAGCCGATCCAAAGACAGACCTGAGTGCTCACAGTGAATGACAATTCAGGTCACTGGAATCATGTGCCAAACTTTACCACGAAACAACGGTTCTGTGTTCTCTTCCTGAGTGTGGATGTTGTATAAATATTACTCTCTGGGAGGTTTCTGTGTCCCTGCTTAAGTATAGGAATGAAACCCAAGCCCCTAAACTTGATCCATACTTATTGTCTACGCCCATTCATTTAACCAAAATACCCTCCAAATGACATATATATAAATACACAAGCACACACATGTACTAATACAGATGTCAGTGAAACAGTAGAGGCATGCTCTCAGAAAGGCGCCTATCTGGGGAGCAGCAATATACTTCACCACAGCGCTGATAAAGCATTTCAAACTCAAAAGAGCACACAATGAATTTCAGACAGCATTCATTGTCTGAGATATTATCTCAGGCTGCAATTCATTTCAGTGTTCAAACTGAAAGCTGACACAGGAGCAAACAACCGGTGAAGAGGGCAATGCCTCTTCGTAGCCTAGCATTTTAGCACATCATACCACGGTGTGCATACAGACACTGCAAGTTTGATTTTGACTCTTTGAATGCAGTTCTATTACACTTTTCCTAAACAAGACGTACTGTCTTTTCAGAGCATAAACAACAACTAAGCTTGTCCAAAACAGTACAACTGCTAGAACTGTACCGAAACCGGCACAAAATGAATCTGAAATATCAATGTTTCCAGTGTCGCCGGTGTTTGAAATTCATAGCTGTTTGTGTTTCGTTTGAATTTCATTGCTGGGCCGCAGCCAGCAGGGCCGGGTGAGTGTAGAGGGCTGAAGAGTGAAATGAAACACTGATTGATTGAGAGACCACTCGGGGAACAGGACAACTCCACTCGAGCGGAGGTCACAGGAAGATAGGGATGCAGAAGGGCGGATGAGGGCTATGCAGACGGGGTTAGGAAAGATCCTGGATTAATGTCACATGTAGTGTAGAGGGCTGAAGTGTGAAATGAAACACTGATTGATTGAGAGACCACTCGGGGAACAGGACAACTCCACTCGAGCGGAGGTCACAGGAAGATAGGGATGCAGAAGGGCGGATGAGGGCTATGCAGACGGGGTTAGGAAAGATCCTGGATTAATGTCACATCCTGACCCCGGATCAGTTTGTATGGCACAAAACATGCCCTGATTATTCAAAGCACCAGAACTCTGCAAATCAAATGTCATTTAAACCACTTCAGATATATTCATGGGAAAAGAGTGGTGTCATGAGGACTTTTTTGTTTTACTTACCAGGTTCTGGTGGTGGTTCCTGTCGTGTGCCAATTCTCAAACCGCTCTCTGCATTTCCACCACAGAAAAGGCGGTTCCAATTTAGAAAACAATCAGTTCCACTTCAGCCCTAAAAGCTTGCTGGCCTGGAACCACGAAATGGTGCACATAAATGTCTTGTTGAGAAATGTCAAATATGATAAACTGTGCAAGACAGAAAAATAGTGTCAAGAAAATTGAGGAAATCTCCCTCCAACACATACAAAAGAGAGCACCGGTAGTTTACGCGTGTCTACTTTAATCTCTCTCAAACAATGACAGAAAAGAGTACCAGCAGTTACTGGCATGATCATAACCAAAGATGGCAGATTTCCATGCATGTTTCAGGGGGGAATGTGCCAGCCGAGTAACTGCCATTGAAAAGTATCAGAATGCCAACAGATAGCTTTCTCCAGGTACTACAGACTTGTCCCAAGCCAGGACTAACAAGAAAGGTAATCCAGGAACATGTCCTACTTGGCAAAATCACCGCAACAAAAGAGCGCCAAAAGGTGATTCTACACAGCAACATTTTGCCTCATTTTGAGAGACAGGAAGAAATGCAGAGAATTATAGCCGGAGTAGCAGTGGAGCATGCAAACAAGGTCTTTCATTTCAGGTGCTCTCTTTGGCAGCTTGAACGACCCCGCTTCTAGTCTGCCTTGAGGACTTGGGTTCAAAGTGTGGAGCGTGCTGTGAGGCGGCACGAGCTAGACAATTCCCATTACCCACGTCTTGCTCCCTGTCCTGCCATCTCGAGCCGATGCTCCACGAATACAAATAACCAAGGCCGTGGCTAATCCCCTTCTGAATGAATGCGGACGTGATGGCCACTGTCTCACTGCTGCAAAGAAATAGAAAAGGGCCTTTGTTTTTACGTGTGGTTAAGCTAAAAAAGAAGAGCTAAGCGAGTGACGGAAGGAGGGACACGGTTTTCTTCTATCCATCATGTTGATTACTCTCGCATTTGTCTGAGTGCCTGTCGCTCTGACGTCTCACAGGTTGTGGCGGCGGCAGAGCTGTTCCCAACGCAATGGCATTGTAATAGCCCACAGCAAAGACGCAACAATTAACCTTTTTATTACACGCCTGTAAGCCACAGCAGACGGTTCACGGTCTCTAAGAGAATAAAATGTGGGAGTGCAAACGAAGAAAGGCGACTTTTTATAAACTCACCTGAAAACAGAACAAAAACACCGCAGGCATTGTTTGTGCTGGCAATACAAATAAATCTGCACTTTTTCAGGGTATCAAATTTAACATTTCAAAGAAAAGAAAAATGCATTATCAGTTATATACAGTACATCCAGTGCATTACTGCAGACACATTTTATGCATCCAACAGTGGCTTCATAGACATCCATTGCCAGTGCATGCACGTATACGTTTGTGGAAGATGATGGTACTGCTGTATATGATTTATTGATGATCTTCCTCTCTTTGACTCCCAGAGAGCAAGGGTCGAGGGCCATACTGTGTAGCAAACCTGCACATACAGTACACAGAAATTTAATGGCTCAGAGTTTTCTATTTCAAGCTCAAGCTTAATGGAATTCTGTGTTATTTTTTTATTTAAATGTCAACTTTGTCACTAAGATTTCACTTAAAATTTCTTAAGGTAGAAAACCCCATCCTTATGCGGCATTACAATGAATGTACATATGCTAAATTTTATCTAGTTAGATATATGTAATACAAGTCATGTGCGTATTGTAAAATTAAATGATTCAATTTATCAACATGTTAGCAAGGCAAAGTTTAAACTAAGAACACAGAGTTACGCAACAAATATGGATAGCATAGCGCAGATCATTTGTTCTAGAAGTAATTTGTTGAGAAATGTTTGACTTTACATTTATTATACACATATTTTTGTTTAAGTTAATTTTCAAGGTAAAGTTAGATGCTATAGTTCAGCTTAATGTTCCACTGTCTCACCTACAAAAAAAATCTATTAAGTTCAAATATACAAGTATATAACTGTATACATTACTGTTCATTCACATTGCAATGTAAGCATTATAAACTATGTAAATACTGAAATATAGTACAATGAATCATTTGATCACTGCTCAATGTCTCCTCCAGTATCCGTGTCCTAAAAAAGGCTGAAGGGGCTCTGCTTTAAACTAGACAAAATGCAAAACTATACAGTCTGTTTCTCCAAGGAAAACTGTCTAGGAGAAACATTTGAGACATTATATACACTAAGTTGTGGCTTTCCATCTCTACGGGAAAATCCAAAAAAACAGTAGTGGGATTTTTGTTGAAACATCATTTAAGCTGTGCAGACTGTCAGAAAACCACACACTTTGGTCCAATCTGTCGCACAGCTGAGAATACCTCGCTAAAAAAGACCAATGAAAATTTCCAGCCTGCACTTCGCCGGTTTTCAAGAAATAATGAGCTTGTTCACTCAAAACAGACTTCCACGGGAAGAAAGACTCTTGAGCTACCTCAAAAAAGCATTTGCCTCTGACTTTTCAGAGCAAAACTCCTTCAGAGAGATTTTAGTGAGGTTACACAGTCAACTCTGCCAGACTGTAAGGGCTTGATGTAACTTAATTGCATTCCTTTTTTCCCCTCCAACAGCAAATTGAATTTCAGGGTAAGACCCAACTCAAACACCTCATAATCCCTGCTGCTTGCCTCCTGCAAATGAAACAAGGTCACTTTCATTTCGACTCAAAGGGCCCAATATAGCAGCAGCTGTACTGCCAAACATACCTGCTCTCACACATTTACAACAATGGTGCTGCATCAGCAGACACCCCGACTGACTTATTGAACTCCTCTGCAGGCAATATCGCTGAAGGATGAAGGCAGGACAGACAAACAGAGCTCTCTCGCTGTCATTCTGTCCTTACATTTATAACAACATGGGTCTTGAAGCAAAACCAGTTAAGAACCACTGCCCAACATGGGTCAATATATGGTGCATATATTACACAGTTTGTGTGAAAATGCTGCGTAGATGTGTGTATCACAACACATGTGGCTTACCTGCAACATTGAGTCTAGCTGTACGGCTTATGATGGTGCCCAGGTTGTCTATAGTGGCCACGCACTGGTAAACCCCCTCATCGGGTTTATTGTGTTTAGAGTGGACCACTGAGCTGATGAGCAGAGAACCCTCGGCCAGGACCTGCCTGCGATCGTCCGAGGCCAGGCTGAGGAAAGAGCCGTCTTTCTTCCATTCGATCTTGGCAGGAGACTCGTTGTGGACTGAGCAGTTGAGCAGCGTCGGTGCTCCTCGCACTGCCAGCGTATCTGACGGCTCCGTGGAGAACCGGAATGGGCTGAAGTTCCTCACTGCTGATCCTACAAAGAAAGAGGATTAAAATCAGCCCTGGATTTCTCATCATAACACAATACGATGAACTGAAATTAGGTTGAACTTTGGGTTGAGGGATTGAATAACAGAAGGTATTTGCATCATTGCAATAAAATTCTAATTAAACACGGGCCATGGCTTTAGAATCCAAATATTTAATACAATACAACATTTGTTCATCTTAATATTTCATTTATTCTCGCATTTGAGAGCCAAACACATCCATTCAAATGTCAAAACTTTATTACTAGTGTCCAAAAATGACCAAACATTGCGGTAAAGAGGGGATAACACTTAGCGAATGCATTATAAATCATTTTAATTATAAACGTAAAATTACAAACACAGCCCTTGGACTTCAGGACATTCATTTGAATATCTTGTTATGTTGCTCTCTCAAAAAGAAACGAGGGTTAGAACTGACAAGTCTAATGCAAAAAGTCAAACTAGGCGCAATTACTTTGCATTTGTCCTCATAAATTATTCAAATCTTGGCCTCGAGAGTCATCAGGACTTTGTGTGGATAAATAACTTGAATCATCTGTACTTCTTGGATGGGAAATGAATAATGAGCTTTTTAAGGCTTTTTTAAATACTGCACCAAGTGATGAGGCAAATGCTAAATATAGCTGGAAGCAGTTGAGACTGGTTTATGGCGAGTCTGCAAAGAGATGGCATGACTGGGGCCAGCACAAGAACCAAAAGTCATCATTCTGCCATTTTAACTCAAGGGTTAATGTCTGGGATCACTGCTAATGAGGACACCCTTCTCCCCTCTTTAACTCGAAACTGAAGCTATGTTGGAATCACATACTGCCAGTGAGTGTACATACTGCATTTGATTAAGAATTTATTTGGTACTGCAAGTAAATACTACAACTGCTGCATTGATTTCAGAGAGCTTTCAGGAAGGTCACTCTCTTTCTAAGAACGCTGTAAAAAAAATCTTTGTTTTTTACATTGACACTTCATCACCAAAAAAAAAAAAAAGTTTAGAATTTTAAAGAGTAACTACAGTTCACTTTGATACATACATGAATTGCCCAGTGAGAATCTTAGAGAGGCGGGTCCAGTGGTGCCATCCAAATCCACTTTTCTGTTTTCCAGCTTGATTTAAAACCAATTCAGCTACTTGAAAATTACAAGCAGGTGTTTTGGAGCAGGGTTGGAATTAAAGTCTGCTGGAAGACAGTCCTCCAGGAGGAGGGTTGGCTACCCCTGATGAAGTGTCTAGTGTGTAGACGCGTTCCAAGATGTGTCATATAATAACACAATTCTTAATGCAACCCAACTATTCCCTACTCACTCCTAATGGCAGAACCCTTGAAATAGGGACTTTTGAGGAAGCAAGGCAATTGTGTCTCATAAGGCTGTTTGGAATGACCTTCAGTAACGACCATGTGGGAGGAAACTGTGAGGTAATTATGTTGCTTACTTTCACTTGGAACGACCCTTCATGTGGCGACCACTTCACACAGTGCCCTTCAAGGGGGCAAAAACGTTGTTTGGAATTTGCCCTACAGTGTCTCTTTAAGGACACCTACTGTCATGAAGAAGTAAGAATTTCACAAAAGAGAATCTTGCTGAGCAAGTGAAAGTTAGTTGAACTGTTTACATGTTTGTTGCCGCCTACCTGAATAATCAATTTATGATGTTATGCCGTATCGAAAACTGTTTCTGTGTCCAAGCCTCTACTCACTTTCAAGTGAGAACGCTATCTCAACAGCCATTTATGAACACTATTTTTATAGCGCACCTTAAAGTACACAGCATTCCCCGGGCTCACTATCAAGGACACCAATATTTTAACGACACAAAAAGGATGAATCGCTGTCTGGCAAACTGATATTTCAGTGTGGAGATAAAAGTTAGGCTCATGATTTTTTGGCAGTAGCTACTACAACACAATGTGAGTGTATAATAACAACGTTTGTTGTTGGCTTTTGGAACCTGATAGAGCATTTGGACCCGGAAAACAAAGACACGCAATGTCAGACTTAACAACTGGATAACTTATCTGGTTTAATGGCACATTTGAATGTAACGTTACTATTGAACATTCATAAGCATTAATGCTGCATTTGTGTAACCTATACATAGATTAGCCATTAGCTACCACAAATGGCTTCACTATGGCCCATCCACATAGTGGAGGCATATTTCCTATCCCACATGGTTTTTAAAGTCTCCTGTAATGGAGTTTGGGGGTGTTGGTCAGATAGGAAGTATCGGGGTCTGTGGGTAGTAATTGTGGTCAACCCTCTGTCCACTAAGAGAGGCCTCCTGGAACCAAACACTTAGGTTTATGTGCTGACTCGCATTTGGACTTCTATAGAAACAGCACAGAGAGCTTTACAACAGCTGCTTTTGTTGGCTGAACTGCTATATAAGATAATTGCGCTCTGGCAAATGTTAAGCTTTCCTCGAATAGTTTCCTTAAGACTGATGCGAGGCAACAATTGTTCCAGCATAAACACATCTGGATTAGATTAATTCCTGTAAGATAGCTGCACTTTCTGTTCACAAACATCATTTGCACTTCATAGTCCAGAGGTAACTGTTATATAGCTTTCAACAAAGAATTTCAATAAAGTAATTGTGTTTATAACATACACCAATAAACTCTGGTGTATAGTGGGCTCTAAATGTCTGAGACCACTAGGTCTAATGTTAGGTCTAAAAACTTGAGTTAATTAAAATATTTACATGAATTTCAGGTACAATATGTCTCCCTTCTAATGATATCAGCACTTAAGCTGATATAAACTCTAGAAATGTCTGGTGTGCTTCAATGGAAGGAAATCTGACCTAACCTGAGAAGTTCAAATGGTCAATTTTACACATTTGCTTATGATTACAGTGATCTAGAATTTGTATTTTTTTTTGCTCAGTGTTTAATGTTTTTCAAAATCCTACAACTTGGGATTTCTATCCATATGAACTGTTCATATCCAGACTTAAACGAGAAAAATGCTAAATAAACCAAGCTGAATAAACTTGTATACATGGTATGTTGGTCTAGATCAAGGGTGCCCAAACTCGGTCCTGGAGGGCCGGTGTCCTGCAGAGTTTAGCTCCAACCCCAATTAAACACACCTGAACCAGCTAATCAAGCTCTTATAGGCATACTAGAAACTTACCAGCAGGTGTGTTGAGACAAGTTGGAGCTAAACTCTGCAGGACACCGGCCCTCCAGGACCGAGTTTGGGCACCCCTGGTCTAGATGCTTAGTGTTGTCTTAAACTGAATTTAAATGAGCTTAAGGTCGAATTTTAGTATCTATTAAGTATCTGAATCCCTGAGCAACTGAACGGTTTACAGGTATCTGTAGTTTTAGTATGCACACAATATATCAGCGATCATATCAATATTGTTTAAGTTTTTCAAAATGAGGAACATTTTTTAATGTAGTCCAGAATGTTTGGCCTCTACTCTATACTTAAGTACCATGGTATTACCATTCAATACTATCACTATACAATGTTACCACCATAGTACTCTTTAGTATCTATCTTTTAGTATATAGTATCTATTAGTATCTAAACCACTGGGCTATTTGAGCAGTTTACATATATCTGTAGTATAAGGATGCACAATATATCAGAGATCATATTGGCATTGTTTTAAATTGTTCGAAATCCTAAAACTTACGATTTCAGGATTTCACATAAGGAACTGTTCATTTTCAGATTTAAATGAGAAGAAAGCCCAGATTAGTCTCAGGTGTTTGGACCCCACTATATATTAAAGTACTATGGTATTACCATCCAATACAGTCATTATATCATGTTACCACCATAGTACTTTTAATAAGAAACAGAAGAATGCATAGGTAAATACACAGTAATCAAGGGAGATCTCAGTGTCTTCTACAGATGGAGAGGTCTGTATTCCACTGTTGAGACGGGAATTCCACCCTGCAGCAGAGCATCAGAAGATCAGCATACTTAATCATTAGCATGTTAGCGGCTGTTTGGATCGTGCACAGAGGTGTGCGATACAGCTCGTCCAGCTACCACTTCACCATCAGCTACAACTGATGACCATCTGCTGCTGCTCAGACCTGCATCCCAGAGTCCCACAGTAAAGCTGATACTGACACCACATTCATGGTCTCCTCCTTTTCAGCAATTTTCAAAGCTCATTAAGCTTTTCTGCTACACATCCATGAGCCATAGCAGGGACAAAAAAACTACTTCAACATACAAATAATCTATACTCCGTTTCTTGCGATTTTCTTTCGTCTGTACATTATAATGTTTTAATTTCTTTAGTAGCATGTAATTCACAGTTAAACAAAACAGAACATTATTAGATTTATAATATTGGCAGCAATATTAGCCATAAATGATTTGTATCACCCAGAAATTGTCTATTTCAGTGCATCCTATACTAGTCCAGTTTATTTGAATTTGGTACAACAGGGAATTTCCACAAACATGCAAATATCAGTGGCTCTTGTAATGAGTTTCTCGTTTAGTTTACAAATATTTATTCTCGGGATTTAAAACTGGCACCATATTTATCATTTAATGGGCTCAAAACACAGAGGAAAACGTGCAGCATAGACCAATTACACAATCTCTTTAGAGTCACTTGAAATTCAGATTAGATACGAGGACTCTGTGGCTGTGAATGATTTTAAATACTAAGCAGGTCAGAAGAATATTGGATTTTCACAGGAATATTGTCATCGAAATTATGAATAATGAAAGAGAGAACAATCTTGACCATCCCTGCTGAAGGATAAGGAATATTTCTAAAATAGGGCCCACTAATTTGACCACCTCAATGATTTTGAACTTGTCAAGCCCAGAAAGTATATAGCACATCAATAAAATCTCATGCTAACAGGAAATAGATTTAAATAACACATTGCTACCATGGTATTTGTCCAAAATACATATTTGTATGTTCATATATTTTTGTTATTGACTTAATAGAGGGATCTTTGGTGTCAGGAAGCAGGCAGAAGTCTAATCTATTCTACTTTTCACTGCTCAGGAATTGACTTCAAAATGTGTTCTGCAGCCCACAGTGCAGGGAACCAAGAGAAAATGAGGTTGTCTGTTTGATAAGTATGTGCTGTTACTCCTGTCCCTAGTCCTGTGAAATCCATTTTATTCCACATTCAAAGAGCACTTCAGAGCCACAGCTCCAGTCAGTAGAAATTTCTGAAGCCAGGCAGATATGGAAGAAAAAAGGTTTGTCTTGTGTGTCATCCAAAGACTTTCACCTCTATAAAGTGTCTGTCAGACTGTAGAGGGCAGATGGGTAAGATAGCTATAGAGAGTTCTTTATGATCAACTGTGACTATAATATTTTTATTAGAGATATCAGCTCAGGAAAGCCAACATGTATTTTCCTGGGGTGTTAAACTAAAAATACATATATTTTAACTTAAATTTCCTACATATCACCAATGATTAGGCAACTTTATATTACATAATATGGATACACGCATCTCAAAATGTGACTATAGCTTGCAAATGCGACTTTATATCTTTCTAATGTGACTCTATATCTACTTAATACTTAAAAGAGAATATTAAAGGGTTAGTTCACCCAAAAATTAAAATTAGGCTGCGTTTTACTCACCCCCTATCAATTCTCTTATATTATGAGAAATGTGCTCTAACCTACCGCACTGCCAGTTTTCTATGAGTGAAATATCCATATAGGGACACATAGAGTTCTTCAGAAACAAAGACCTCCTGTACCTGGTTTCTTCACAACAGGAAGCCACATGGTCTCTGTTGGCTCTCACACAAAGACCAAGCTGTGCCAGTCAGGTACTGTACACAACCTTCATTTTCAACAGCAGAGCGACGGAAGACCACTTTCCATCCAGATCACCTCTTAATGAGGCTCAAGTCATTTCCAGAAAACATTATGGAAACTGCACATAAACATATAATCAAAACAAAACCTCAGAATAAAAGAGCTCACATTGAAATAATACAAAGCAGTCTCTGAGACTAATATAAAATAGGTAATTTTATTACACCACATAGAACGGAGATTAATAAGTTCAAATATCAGTTTCATTATTAATCAATGGGACCACATCTGGGAATTACATTTTAAGGAAGGCTTTCGCCAGAACTTCTGTTTCTAGTTTATTCGCAATAGGGAAAAAGCCCTGCGGCTTTGCATTATTGAGTAGAAGGGGCTTCTGAGCTGTTTGACCTACAGCTAAATAAATAGACTTAGAGCAAAAACCATTTGCACTTTGGAAAATAGCCAGTCACAGGTACAGATTTTATTTCCAAGACATCAAGCAGCTTCCTCTACTCTCCTAGACTCTATCCCAGTTCTTTGTCATTCCTTTCCAGGCTCATTAGTCTGACTGGAAAGCCTCTTTTCTTTCATGTCTGTCCACCTCCAGTTTGTCTGCTTCTCTCCCGGCTTGCCTTTATCTTCCAGCATCATTTCTTCCCCATCTGTCACTGCTGAACGCAGTGAGGAATCAGCAGTGATCTGCTTATGAGAGCCGAGGCTCTGAGTGTCGGAGAACTGACTCAAGGATGTGCTGGTTTGGACTTCCCTGTGGAGATCTCGCATCTTAAATCCACCTAATAAATTGTTCTCTCTGCGTATGCTTTACGATCTCATGCTGAAAGCTAAAACTGAACATCATTCTAATATACACAAATTTAGGAAGAAAACAGATTTTGCACCGTTTCTCATAGGCACCTCAGAACTGCTGGAATTTATTATCTTATCGTAGTATTTGTCCTTTTGGGGCAATTGGATGAATATCATGAAACCAGTTAACAGATCATACTTTACTCCAAAAAGCGAAAGAAAAAAAGAAAATATGTTTTGCTTGAAGAGTCTATTTTTAGCATAATTAATTAATTATTAAATTAATGCAAAAAAGAGTTTTATTTCTGTATTATAAAAAAATAAAAAAAACAATAGTAGCATTTATTGAATTACTCTTGATTAATGCGGATTCAATAAAAAAAAAATCATTTATTACAGTATTGCTTTTACAATAATTTACATAATATGTAATGAGAATCACCAATGAGAATAATTTAAATGGAAATTTAATGCTTTAAATTAAATACATAACATTATAAACTAGAAACATGTGTGGATGAATTACCAAAATTAGAATTTGGAAGAAATTTGGAAAAAAAAAAAATCTAAAAATGGACTATTTTCTTAACGCAAAATGTTTTATTTTTATTGATTTTTGGGTGAAAAGTGATCTATATATATTATATAAATTTAACCCAGTTATATTGAATATTGACTGAAGTTTTACTCTCTGGTACAGAGTTGGTTTGTATCAAGTATCCTTTTGGGGTTATTGACCCATTTAAATGAGTCATGTTTTATTGTTTGGCTTTAGAGGTCTATTTAAACGCTGACCTCCTCTCAAATCTTGGAAGGATAGACTACAGTGATAATAGCGGGGTGGGAAGATGAGCCATTTTTAAAGGTCACCGTCACCACAGAATAAAGGAATGAATGGAGAATGACAGTCTCCTGTATTGTCTTCAGCACTCACTTCCTTTTTTGTGTTTCACAGATGCCCACTTCATCTTTCACAGCGGCTACTAGGAACAAAGGCTGCTCTCCCACTCAGGACCCCTGGTCAGCGGCAGCCCCTCACCCCATGGTCTGGATGTTCCGATAGTGCCTTTGCCCTCTCAACAAGGGTCCAAGGTGTAACGGCTGTACAAAATGATTGGTAGGTCTCCATGCCGGCTTTATTAGTTTGGCACACGCTCAGCTGGCAGAACAGAGGCGAAAGGATACAATTTTCGCAACTCAAAACACCTCAAGCTACCCTTCATTCTCCTGCCAGGGAGCATTTCCAAGGCTTAAAAAATCCTGAGCACAAGCTTACGCCAATTCTGTCCCCCCGCAACCGTATTTAGCAGAATTATAGGATATTTAGCTGAATTAACATTGACTCTGATAGACTTGCGAAAATCCAACACCTTTCTTTTGCTGCTGTATATACTTGTAATGTTTCCCCCGGTCTTAAGATTTTGTTCAGGAGTGTAGCTCCCTTTAGTGTATTATTAAGCTTCTTTACAACAATTCCTTTTTTATATTCCTTAATACATTATATATACATTTAAGGGCTATTTCACCCATAAATGAAAATTCTGCCATCATTTACTCACCCTCACCCATCTTCTTTTATGTTCCACAAAAGAATATCATACAGGTTTGAAATGACAGGACAGCGAGTAAATAATTTTTTGGGGTGAATTGCTGCTTTCAGGTGAAAGCATAGTTTACCAAAAAAAGAAAATTCTGCCATCATTTACTTACTCTCAAGTTGTTCCCAAAACCTTTGTGATTTTCTTTCTTCTGTGGAACACAAAAGGAGCTATTCCTTTAGCGTCTGAAGACTTGAGATGTATAGACTCAACTCTCTGAGCTTTTAAGGTGCTTAGCAGTATAAATCACAGTCTACTTTCACTGTATAGGAATAAGCAGCTTGGACATTTAGCAAAATATCTCCTTTCGTGCTCCATGTAAGAAAATCTTCTGGGATTGGAACGAGTAAATAATGACATAATTTACATTTTCGGTTTAGCAAACCAGGGGTTAGCTATCATGATGGCTTCGTATCCATGTGACATCTAAGCCCTAGAGAAAAAAAAAAGTCTATTCCACTTGGAAATGCCTGGGGATGCATTTTAGTATTACACTATTCTCCAAGTCTTAATAACCTATTGTGAATGGTAGGGTTAGACGAGAAACTGAATATAAGTATATAATTCAGTATATATAATAGTATATAAAGCAAGATATATTAGATAAGGCATCCAAATAATATGCTGTCTACTGCCTGCATCATATGTGACTGACTTTAAAACACTCTACAAAGACAACTATAGTGCTTTTCAATAGTGCAACTGTGCAAAAATAGTGCTCTTCACATGAAATGCTCAGGAGACTCAATTTAGGCCCCGTCCCAAATGGCACCCCCTCCGACTCTACACTTTGCCACATAGACTGTTGGGTAATAGTCCACTGTGGAGTTCGCACTAGTGGATCATAAATCATAAAATGACAATTGAAATACCCTCTACAGTCCAATGGATTTAGGGATGTGCTACAAAATTGCAATTTTATATCAAGTACACGAATACAGCCTTACAATTGATTCCAACAGCCTGACGTTAGCATGATGGTAAGCTATCAACACTCTCTAATAAGCACAAAAATCTATAGCACACACAAATATTGAGTACAAGTCCAATTTTAATTTATTTTTGTAGATACTTCTCAGTAATGAACTAAATGTCTTTAGAGCAGTGCTTCTCAATCTTGTTTTACTCAAAGGTCCTCCTTTATCCAACACAATATTCAAATGCCCCAATAATTCCCAGCTAACAAAAATATGTTCTAAGACGGTTTTTTTTTATTATGAAAACTTTATTTCTGAAAATTCCGAACATCAAAAACATCCAGTTTTTATTTAATTTTTTTTTTTTTTTTTTTTTTGGTTACGTAAACTTTAAGGGGGCATTCTTTTTGAATGTTCTACTTTTGAATGTTCTGAATGTTCTAAAACAAGTAGTAACATTGTAACATTTAAAAAAAAAAACGTTAGATCAAAGTCTAAAAGGTTTCAGAAATAAAATGTTCCATGAAATGTGTGTGAATTGCATTTTTGTGCTAATGTTTTGAGAATAATATTAAAGACCAGAAAACTCTGAATTAATGTTCTATTAACATTACTGGAAGAGCATTTGTTTATAACTTCAACTGTAATTATGACAATACTTCTTGAAAAAAAAACAACATGTTTTTTATTAACATATATTAACATATATTTTAATAATACAATAAAAATAATTTAACCATGATTCATATTGTGATTCAGAGGATTCAGTATTGTGATTTAATATTTTCTTTAAATAAAACAATATAGAGTAGAAACAAAAGTCTACTGTTGATTTTTTTTTTAGCATTTTAATTAAAGCTCAAATAATTATAAGTCCTACTGTATCTCCCTTGGAAGTTTTCTGGAGGACTCCCAGTGGGCCCTGTTTGAGAACCACTGCTTTAGAGTCTACATTTCTCTTATCTTCCACCATATTGGATTTTATTTTATTTATTTATTTTCCCCCCACTGAAGGATTTACTGGATTGGATTTTGACCAAAACTTGCTCCTAGAAAGCAACATAATGTTGCTGCCTGCCTACACAGCCAGTTGGGAAAGCATCTATGATGCCTAAAATGCTACCTAGGTAAGCAGCTCACTAGGTTTGAAACAGGTTAAAGCTAAGATGATACATTTTCAAGTAACACATTGGTGATGGATTCTTCAAACTGGTTTCCTACTGCAGTTAGCGATCTATAATGTATCTGAAAGTAGGACCGTATGCCAGTCACATGCAGATGGAAGCCCCACAAAGGTGCAGCTAAACAGTGCAGCTCAGATGGGGGAAGGGCAGGGAAGTCCATGTGAAGCAGAAAAGCCTTCCAGCAGCAAATGAATGAAAATAAGATGATACGAATCTGATATTGGGAGTCGGCGAGCTGTCTCTAACAGATAGCAAATCCCCCGAGCACACAGGTAATTTCCCGGCTGCAGAAAAGCCTCGCTGCATGTGCACCTCTCACCTCAGTTGGACATAGTAATTAACCACGCTGATTGGAACTCGATCTCCCTCAATCATCAAAGCCGGCCAGCTCGCTCTTGAATCAAGCAGTACAGAGACAAGGACACAGTCAAAGAGGACACAAAAAGAAACAGTCACCAAAGCTTCACCTTTTATTCTCCGCCAGGTGTTACAGCAAATGAGACAAAGCAGATTGTGACAAGAGACACAACTACGCACCGCTGCCTTGAACATACTGTCAAAAAACTGCAAGAAAAGAATGCTGTGACAAGACAAATCGGATGTGCTCATTGTAGCTAATATGATTGCTCACTTTTTGAGATGCCTAGTGAATGTGTTAAATACCGAGGCTACCGTGTAATTATATCAGTTGAAATTCACAGGGGTCCATTATGTGACACTTCACTACATTAAGACCGCACACCATGAATATGACACACCAGGATAGACAAACTCTGTCAATAAATGATGGGACTGCTTGAGGCAGGACCACCAGACACTGGAAGGGGGGTTAACAGGGAGTGCAGTGACCACTCGGACCACTCCCACATCTGCCTTTGAGGAGTCTTACTCTCACTACAGGGATCATATCGCATTAAGCCGAAAGTATACTTCCCTTGTGTTGCAAACAGTCCAGCAAGAGTAATGGCTGCTAAAAATTTGATTAAGTAATATTTTAAAATATATTAAAATAGAAAAGAGTTATTTTAAATTGTAGTAATATTTCACAATATTATCGTTTTTATGTTTGATCTGTGTGCACTTTAAAAGCATTAAAACATAAAAAAATATATATTGTCCCTAAACTTTTGAATAGTTGTGTATGTTTGACAATAAGTTTACCACCAAGGTTTAAAGGGGTCATTGGATGCCCATTTTCCACAAGTTGATATAATTCTTTAGGGTCTTAATGAAAAGTCTATAACATACTTTGGTTAAAATTTCTCAATGGTAGTGTAAAACAATCCTTTTTACCTTGCCAAAAACATCTCTGCACACAGCAAGCCGTTTCAGTGCATGCCTCTTTAAATGCTAATGAGCTCCGCTCACCCCGCCCCTCTCTTCCGTGGGGTGATGAGAAGTCCTCATGAGACCGTGGAACTTGTTAACTAGCATGTTATTAGGAAAGGCGATTTGCAAAGATTGATAAAAGAACCTTATACTCACTTCTTCTGTAGGTGAAGCTGGATCATGAATGATTAGCGCGAACATAGACGCATTTAGGTAGATCGGGGGGCGCATTCCCTTCAAAAACAAAAGTAATCCACTGCGTCTTCGGCGGCTCAGATGTCGGGAGTAAATGACTACTGCTATGTTCATTATCACATCCAACTACAAAACATCTAAATCGCTTAGGAGACAATCTTGTCTACACCTGCTCCAGTGTTGAAACAATGGCGGACTGTTGACAGCTCACTCAGGGCGGGTCTAAGGTAAAACGCCAGTGTCAATCAACAATCGTGGGAGGGGCCTGGGTCTGTGTGACATCACACAGCCAAGAAGCTGAGAATGGCTTGATTTGAGAAAGGGGATATTATTTATAGGGATTAAAAAAAAAAAAACACTGGTTGGATTTGTATCATTATACGGTGTATGTGTACAAACACTACCAACACACATTTATGTTCAAACAACATGTAAAAGTGAATTTTGCATCCGATGACCCCTTTAATACAAATGTTTTTTTGGCACCATCATGTTCCGTGCATGCGTTTGCTTGCAGCCTGATTTTGTGTCCACGCTGAATTGCACGCAAACAACAAACAGCATGTTTGCGACCGATTTAAAACACATTTCACGAAAGTTCACTAAGAGTATGTTTACACGACAACAATGTACTAAAAACAGAAATGTTTTCCATTTGCATTCCATGTACTAACAACAACTTACCTTATAGGTAAGTTACCTTATACCTTATAGGTAAGTTATTATTACTTACCTATAAGGCCCTTAATGGGTTAGCTTATGCGTACCTAACTAGTCTTCTACCACGCTACAATCCATCACGCTAATACACTCAGATACACTCTCTCTGTTTAAATCTAGATTAAAGACACGTCTCTTTGGCCAAGCATTCAAATAATGCATCTCATAATCTTGTACTGCAGTTATATCTGATCAAATGCACATTATTATTCTTTAGCTTGGGCTAAACAAATCAATTTTGCTTAATTGAAACATCAGCTACGCTAATTATGTCTCTATTTGTTTCTCTGTTTCTGCCACGGGATTGACATCCCATAACTAGGATTTACACAAGCTTCAGTCTGGATCCAGAACACCTGAGAAGAGATGAGACCAACCCCTCAGAGGACCTCAGATGATGCCAACCCTGAAACAACATACAGAACTACCACATTTTGCTATAAGTTTGATTGCATCATATAATAATTGCTGTTAATAGTGTTCATCGTCTGTTTGAATACATCTTTAATTGATTTTTCCACACATTTCTGCCATATGTGCATTAACTGACTATTAACAGCAATTATTATATGATGCAATCAAACTTATAGCAAAATGTGGTAGTTCTGTATGTTGTTTCAGGGTTGGCATCATCTGAGGTCCTCTGAGGGGTTGGCATCATCTCTTCTCAGGTGTTCTAGATCCAGACTGAAGCTTGTGTAAATCCTAGCAAAAACAGAGAAACAAATAGAGAGATTTTCTGTAAATTTCTGCCATATGTACATTAACTGACAGTCACCACTGATAAGCTACTACAAAATATTGTAGAAACTTAATTTTGTGTAAAGTTGCTTTGCAACGATTTGTATCGTGAAAAGCGCTATACAAATAAACTTGAATTGAACAACATTTTCAAAAACAATCCCCATTCACACAGATCCTCGAGAACTACAAATGCTGTATTGTGCATGCCAGGCCAGTAATTGGCGATGTCACTTTGTTAAAGATACACTACGCACCTGCACTCATACCTAGAGGCTGAACACATAATATGCATGCGCAAGACATCACCGTTTTCACAATTTCGTATTTTTGTAGTTTACACAGAAATGATAAAGGTGTCATTTTTAAAAACCTGCACTTTGAAAACCGTTTTCAAAAGTTTGCGTTTTCAAGTCCTAAAAGACTGTTGTGTAAATGCAGCCAAAAATTTATAAAAAGCTTTTTTGTTTTTTGTTGAAAAGTATTGCACACATGCCGAACACATCCATCTGCGCTCATTGTCAATGAAGCACACTTTAAATGGCTTGCACGCTCAACTGTGCGTATGAAGGGGTGGAATGTGGAATATGAAGTATACTTGGGACTTTTAGGAACACTGCTGCATTGGGGTGATCTCCACCTTAAAACAGGTATATTTTCTTAATGGTGCTGTGTGCAATTTCGGTAGTCCTACTGCAAACTCTCACCATTGATGGAAAGAATGTTGTTTTGTTGGACCCCTACAACCACAAATGGACCACAAAGAAAGCAATTTTGTGGGAAGCACTGTTTTGAAAGCACCACAAAAGACATTTCGGGGAAATCAACCTATTTATTTTTTTTCCACAGTAATTTTAATGTTAAAAACAAACTTTGAAAACACTGCTCATTCCAACATGTCTGCTTCCAACTCAACCAAATAGTGTATGTTTGGATGGGTCTATTTGAAATAAAATGTTTAGAATCAAACCAGTCATCTGTTACCTACTACACTAAATACTAGGTCCAAAATCAAAAGGCTTTCCAACATTCTGATATTTTAAAATGAACTGTTGGGATTCTTTGGGATTCAACAGATAAGCCTGGCTTAGTCACCAGCTTTGGTAATGATAGCTTTTTAGCTAAATGTTACTGTTTGAAGCAGTGTTTCTTAACAAACGTAATCAAACTCACAATGAGCCAACAGAATGACTTAAAATTATTTAATTATATTACAAATGCAATTAATTAATTCTAATGTAATTCAAATGCCAAATAAAAAACATATCAAAACAGAATTTTGAACCTTTTGGAATCATGAAATTAATTGTAGCTAATTATTTTCCTGTATCAACACTCCTAGTTTTTGTTAACAAAAAAGTTTGAAAACAGTCAGCACTGTCATAATTACAGCAGAAGTACCAGAGGAAATATCTTAGGAAATATAATATTCAGTTATTGTGTTGGACAATAGGGGCCTTCAAGTCGAACAGGTTGAGAACCACTGAGTTAGAGAGGCTAGCGATTATTATTATTTTTCGACTTTATTATTATTTTTATTTCTATAATTTTACAATAGAAAAAATAAGGAAATCATGTTTTTTTTTTTACACACTTCATTTACAGAATACAAGCCACTTGATGTATGTCTTGCAGTATCAGGTTCTCTGTTAGTAGAAGTTTTTTGCTCATACACTGTGAAACTTCATTGTTCTGTTTGTCACTGGGATGATAGAATGGCCATGTCTATACAAGCATATCACAGGGAAAGTGATGCGCAGCACTTTGCTAACCAGGAAGCTTGTGCTATGCTCTTCATCTCCAGTGGCCTGAGGCAGATGAGCGAATAATACAGGAGGGACAGAAACATTTATCTTTCTGTCCTAATAGTAAAGAAAATGAAGTGGTCGTAATTAGATATACTATAGATTTTTTTAATGCAATACAATAGTGTTTTTTCCTTTTTCCTCCCTCACATGCACACCAGAAAAATCAATATACTCCAGCAGAGCTTTGCAAAGTCAACCACTGTGTAGCATTGGATTTCAAAAACCAGGAAATCAACTCATATTGCTTTCAGAGTTCTTTCTTTTTCTGTGGGGTCACACAGAGCTATCGGCTGGCTGTAAGACGTTGTTATGATGGTCTTTGTGCTTTAGTTAGGGGTCATTTACAATGCACATTCTTATTCCAAAAATAAAAATGAAAAATATTACACATATCAGCATATTAGAATGATTTCTAAAGGATTATGTGACACTGAAGACTGGAGTAATGGCTACTTAAAATTCAGCTTTGCCATTAAATCACATTTTAAAATATATTAAAATAAAAACAGTTATTTTAAATTGTAAGAATATTTCACAATATCATTGTTTAAACTATTTTTGATCAAATAAATGCAACTTTTATAAAGAATAAAAGACTGCTTTCAAAATCTGGCCATCTTTTAATCGGTAGTATATGTTGTGTGATTTAAGTTACCACACAAAATTTTAATACCAACTTTTTTCTATTTACCAATAATCAGCCACTTTCACCCGTTCACACATGCACAAAGCTGACACAAGCTCAGCACAGGTTAATTTTGTATTTGGCAGCATGTACTCATTACCAGAGCCAGTGAGCAGCAGATCCTGTTAAACCTTTTTAATTAGAGAGCGATTCTAAAACTAACAACTCTAAACTCCAGAGACAAGCTCCTGATCTAATCTCTCATGGCGGAGTCATTCAGGAAAGTCAACGGCAGAACTACGGCTCATAAACATGCAGGGTAACTGGATGAAATGCAAATGCATTTCTTCCACTAAAAGAGAAAAGTCAATCCTGTGTTGGACTAAAAATAAATCAATGGCTGTGTTGGCCTTTAACTAAGCAATAAGGTCCGAGAGATTGAGTCTAAAGGCCTCAATCGACTTAACGCAGTTACTACAATTTAAAAATATTACGAACAACAACAAAAAATGTAATTAAAACATTGTAATTCATTAAGTGGCATTCTTTTGAAGATATAGCTAAAATGACAAAACAGTTGGAATGCTGCATTGACCAATCAGCATCCAGCACCAGAACTGTGCAGTTTAACAGAAAATTCAGTGAGCCGTGGGGAACAAATAAACACTGTGCATCAGAGTTGGGGTACTTGGACTCGGGACTCGGACTCGGACTGCAATTGTGAATGAACTTGGACTTGGACGGACTCGGGTGGACTCGGACTTGAATATTTTGGACGCAGAAATTTTTCAGAGTACAGATGAATCCATGTCATGTGTAATATAAAATAAAATAAAAAAAGTAACAACATAACGTTAATATAAAAATACATTAATAAACGTCTCCCACTTAAACTCAATTGATTAAAAGCTAGGACTCGACAAGGTGGACTCGGACCCAACACTGCAATGTGCATGAATTCTTGTTTAGTCATTTCGTAAACTCTCTTTGATGGCAGCATTATCCTAAGCTGTAGCAGCTCCATTTTTCCTGGAAGTTGCAAAAGAAGGGGGATAAGTGTCCGAAAGTCAAGCACGACTGCAAAAATAAGGTAAACCGAATCCAAGTAGAGCAGCCATAATTAGTTACAGCTATTTGCGCTGATGCTATCTTCCTGAATCCACTCGTTAAAAGCCGGGCCTGCCGTTCCACTGAGATTCCAAGGAATGGAATTTTTTTTCTCCAGGTCCGGCAGTCGATTCTCTTCTGTTTCCCATTACAGGCCTTTGTTCGCTTTCGTTCTGCATGTAGGGACGGCTTCGTGCCACAGGGCTTTGTTTGATCATTGTGCTATGGTCCTGCTGGAAAAACCAAGTCATACCAGTTTATTGTGGTTAGGATGTTTTTGGAACATGGCATCTGGTTTGTTGCTCATCCAGAGTGGGCAAACAATCCTAACCAGCTTGACAATGATGGTCTACTTGGCCGAAAAACCATCTAGACCAACTTAGACCAATGTAATGACTCTACAATTAATAAGAACAAACAATGTCCTGCAATGACCAACCTCATGTGAGAACTTCTCTTTTGTACAGAAGTTAATCCCATGATAGACCCACAGACAGGACTATCTTTTCTAAAAAAATAAATAAAATGCTGGGTTAAAATCACCCCAAGTTGGGTTAAATATGGACAAACCCAGCCACTGGGTTGTTTTGAACTATTAGTTATAATGAACTATTTTAACTACTATTATTTTAACTATGACCGTAGGTGGCGCTTACAGAAAATCAGAAATTCCCCGGTATACAAAACACTTCACAACTTTCAGTTTCTGACACTCAATTGTCACAGAGAAAAAAGAAAACGAGGTTAAGATTTTTGTCGTTGGCTGGTGAGATTCTTGCATTCACCATGTTGTTTCTGGATTCTTCCTTTGCTATTCATTGTTTGTAAGCACCATCAAGTCATAGTTTTTTGAAGCAGCTCTGGGCATGTAAAAAAAGTGTCAATACTATTGGTTGGCCAGTTTTTAATTCCTATTACGATGAGAGATTAGAAAACCTCTCTGTAAAAAAAAGGGACAACGTTCATGCTAGCCTGAACAGCCGTTAATTCTAATTAAATTATTTATCACTTAGAATTTTCACATGAAAATAGGCCTTTAGACAAGATAAAGCCATCTGACAGAAATGTAAAGTGACCAATAAAAGGCTTGCTTTGTGAAATTACTGGTAAATCTGTAATTGGAATTAGGCCATTTGACAGTAGATAAAAACATGGTGCATCTATACTTTGATTTTAAAATGCCTGTAACAATGTAGGGATGTAACGATTACCGGTTTGACGATAAATCATGATAAAATTCCCCACGGTTAGTATTACCGTTTCATCTTTTAATTATCACTAAAACCGTATTAGATTACCGCGATTTAAACAACTCGCGATAAATAAATACTGTCCAGCATAAAGCACAGTTTTAAGTAACAGTCTCACGTGCGCACAGCACAGCACAGCACAGCAGAGTAGTTTCGTTTTGAGTGAAAACAAGGTAGAAAAGCTGGGAGGTTTTAAAAGAGTGCTAAGGGAATTATACAAATGAATATATGAATTAATTAATTATATGATTGTACCTCTGAAGGTTCTGACTGTCTTCAGAAACGATTCGATGGTATTTTGTTTGTCATCTTCGCTCCATGTAATACCTAAAAGGAAGTGTTCTTAATCGCAATACTGCTTTTGAACATTTACATTAGATATTTGAACATGCTATTAAACTGTTGTCAGTCAAGTTGTCATTTAAAATCCGAACATCATTGGTAATGTTATTGTTTTAGTGATTATGCAAACAAAAAGTCATTTTATTTGTTGTTTGTTGATTTTTAAATATAAAACTTGGTGAAGTGATTTATGTGTCGGTACTTTTTTAACATCTCCAGCACATGTTAATAATACCGTGATAATACTGATAACCGTGATAATGTTGGTCACTATAATCGTGATAAGAAATGTTCATACCGTTACATCCCTATACCAATGAATCTAGAGAGAATGACAGGTCTATATTTGTTTTTAGCATCTAGATGCAGTTTGTATAACAGAAATGTCAAATCTTACTAGACAGAAACATGGCTGCAGCTCTACGTGTTTGCACGCTGGAGGGGGATTTACTAAGTTCTCTTCTAAGTGACTGAGATGAGGGATTCTATCTCTCTGTCCTCTATCTACTCGTTGTCATCTCAGTGCCTCTCTCATAAACACAGGAAGGAACACGCTGAAGCTCTTGACACAGATGCCATCAAAAAGCAGTCTTATCTTCAGACCATGACATTCACAAAAGCTCACAGCCTAGTCAAGAATATGGCCTTCATATCTACACAAGACACACAGAGATGCCTGTGGAATTGTACATTGTATGTTTCTCTGCACAATACTGTAGATACTATCGTTACAGTAGGTGCTGTACTACTGTCTTTTTTGACCTTTTTGACAATTTTACGGACAGGGAACGATATGAAATGGGAAAATGTCACGAGCCGGATTCAAACTCAAATTGCCCACATGAGCACCAAGGCTCAATGTGTAGCAGCAGTAACCTTTTTTAATGTTCACTTCCTCCCTTCACAATATCTATGACCTGGAAGATGCAACCCTAATGAGAGCAAAAATCTATAAAAAAAAAAAAAAAAAAAAAAGGGGGGGGCGCCTCACAATTCCGTGTAAACAATTTTGTGGTTGATCATATTAGACATACTGTCTGACATAATAGATTACAGATTTATGAGTTGTTCCATTACAAAAAGCGGAGGGCTAGATGTATTTAATATTCTCCATACATCATATATAGGGTGGATATGATGAATAATTAATATTCTATTGGAATGGGCTACATGTGCTGCGCAAGGACTTTCAGGTGCTTTCAGCAACATTTAATCAAGCCAGTAAATGCAAAGACAGAGATGAAATGCAACATACTGCATTTCAGCCCCCACTTCCACTTATTTTCCCATTCAAAAGGCAGATGTAGTGATAGCAGAACACGTTTGAGTAGGAGGGAGCCATTTGACAGACACTGTGAAGCCTGCCATTTCTCTGTATTCATTAAACGTTACCTTGATAGCCACATCTCTTCTGCATGTGCAGAGCAATCCAGCTGCAGAGCAAAACTGTCCATCAATACAAAGGTGAATCGAGCCTCGTTCAATAAATCCATTTCCTGTTAAGATCTAAAGCCGCATTATCAAAATGAGCAAGGCCAATGCATCCCTGCTTGAAGGACACAGTCCACAAATGAAGCGGCAGGCATACAGTAGAATGAACCAGAACTAACGCTGCATTTTTAAAAGTAAATAAATGAAAAAAAATTCTGATTAATGAGACATTGACCTTCATACATTCCTAAGGGTCTGCTGGGAGCCCTCTCTAAGATATAATTTCCCTTTTTTCCACTGAATGTTTGTTGCATTACTTGATATTGTTGATAACACCACATGACAAAGGTTTTTAAAAAATTAATAATATTTTATAATATTATATTTTTAAATAATATTTTCTTAGTAATTTTATAATATTACTTAATAAATAATAATAATACATTTTAATTTATTAATAATAATAATAAATAGTAATAATAAAATATTTGCATGAAAATCTAATTTTCATTTAAATTTATTATTTTTTTCCTCATTAAGATATCATGACAGCTCTATCACCCTCACACTTTTTGACTTTATGCCCAAAATAAAAAACAACTTTATTAGAAAAATGTTCATTGTAGAAAAGGTATTAAAATCATTAATTTTTTTAATGCACTGTACTTTTGAATTAATTAAAAAAAACAAAGTGTCATTGATGAATCTATCCTGACTTTTATTGAATATTTATTACTCATTACAAAAAGTAGCTTTGGAAGTCAATATCAATGTTGTTGTCATTAACTAAAACCATTAAAAACCTTTTGTTCATTTAAATAAAGTGAAAATAAAATATAAATATTAAATGGAAAAACTAAAAAAAAAAAGAGTTTAGAAATATTTTTTAAAAACAAACAAAATGACAAAGCCACATTACAAATTGAAATCTAAAACTGAAATTATAAAAATCAAAGCTAATATTATTAATAACAATATAAATAATTCTAAAACAATGCTAGTCAATACCGAAGTCTAGTAATGGCCTACTGTGCAAAGCAATTCATTTTGCAATCAAAGAATCTAAAAACATGACTTTCCAAAGTATGTTTGAATGGTAATCTCACATACTTTCTTGTAAGCAAATCAAACAAGACAGACCGCAATGCAACAAGAGCAGCTCTTCAGTAGCGTGAAGTAAACATGCAGTAGTGAAAGGAAGACACAGATGAACGTGGTTTGGACAGGCAAATAGAGAGTCACCCCAGCATGGCTGCCAGTTTGGGCTGTGCCAGCCTCTTCAGAGCTGAAAAAAGAGGAGAAGGTCACACAGACAGTTCCCCCGCAGCTGTGTTTGCGTGTTAGTTTGTGTGAGTGTCTGGAAAAGAGACACTCTGGCTGAAGCTGGGTAATTATTTGTGTTTTCACAGAGCCCTTCCCTCTAAACACAAGGGTTCTCTGGCCGTGAACCCTTCATACCCTTTACAAGCCTATTTTTATATTGTGTGCATCTGCTTTCATGGCTCTCCACTCTCATGAATGTATAAATACACAAGGAGTCGCTGTTTCTGATTGGTGGGAAGGAGAGCTATTTAAAATGCCTGCAACTACAAGCCCTCTAACACGGAGCAAGAGCAACTTGTTTGTCTTGTGCCAATTACTCACTCTATCCCAACTAACCCACGAGGAGAGGCTATTCGAGTTTATAGAGACAGCTAGCTGGAAAATTGACGTCTGTTCTCTGTAATTCAAGAGGAAATGACAAAAGAACAAACTGCACATCCGTAACCGCAAATCTGTGAGGAAAACACAATCACGTCCAAAAAACAAATGACAAGCTGACGAGTTAGGAAACGGCGAGTGGAAAAAACAACAATACTATTAACACCAACAAACAATTTTTATATTTAATCAAGAAAGGCTCTTTTCACAGCTGGAGAGCTTTTCCCCCCAGGCCTCAACGTCTCCTCCATCACGCTAAGAGGGTGCGATTAATTATTCATGCGGACCTGCAGCAGGTTCGAGATAGACACGGCGTCTGCGTGCCGACTACACTCGTCCCCTGCTTGTTTACATGCACAGACCTGGTGATAGAGTAAAACCGTGCGCCTGCTTCACTCCAGTGCCAAATAAACATGCAGCGCTGCCTATGAATCACACTCATTCAATTTACATGCACTAAGGGGCCGGGATTTCACAGAGACAAACAGCAGAACCAGCAACGGCTTCTCCTGTGGCATTTTTGTGATGATCTGATGAGGTCCAAGTCAGAGATCACGGCTCTGATTCCACACAGAGTAGCGCAGCAAGCTATTAGAAGCTACAGTCTAGCTGCTATTTTTCTGGGATTGGGTTTAAGAGAAAAAAAAAGAGATAATGCTGGAAATGATGTGCATCTCTTTGACTGATCAAAGATTGGACTGATATCGATCTTTTGAAAATGAATTCCCTTGGTCTTCTTCATCTCCAGACTGCCCATAGGAAAGAAATATCATAAATATTTCATTAAAAAGTTACAATTCTGTGATTATTTACACAAGTGTTTTCCGACCCTGTTTCTGGAGGCACACCAACAGCAAACATGACAGATGTTTCACTTATGCTGCCCATACATTACATAAAGTCGTATCACATTACACAATACGCTAAATTCACTAGCTCTTGTTTACAAAGTGAAATTTCATCTTGCTTTCTCATTGGCTGAATGTCGTCACCTTCACACTGCAAGACCCCGAATCACAGCCACATCCAGATATTTAGCCTGCTAAATATTCCTCAGGCATCAACAATGCATCAGCACTTTTCTCTGCGATCTCCAGCAAACTGTCGGTGAGGACAAATTGGGCTTAATTTGTGTTGCGTATACTTGACGTTATCTGATATCCTTCATTTGGGGTCTTGGAGTGTCTACTAAAGAGCTGATGAGTTGAATCAGGTGTGTTTGATTTGAAAGAGTTGAAAATCTGTTGGTGTGGCTCTAGGAACAGTGGGAAACACTGAGGCTACATCCACACTGATCCAGATATTTGAACTGCAATTTTGTTTCAAAACGCTCTCTGTCCAAACTAGTGTTTTACAAAAGTTGCTTATCCGACACATCAGTCCGAGCTGATAAACGGTCCGCGCTGCGCAGCTCAAACGAGTAGCAGGATTTTGTTACGCTTTCATTTTGTTTGCCGTTTGATGTTTCTCATAAGCAACAGAAATGGCAACGCGAGTTGAACAACGCGGTGGTCGCGGCAGTGCGACCGCGCACAATTTACTCGCACCGGCAGAAAAAATGGTTGCAAAATGTGACCATTTGGTCATAGTCTGAAGCCCTGAATTGCAAGTAAATATTTGGTCATCAAATCTTTGCAGGAATGTAATATGAAGAAGTAACATTTATCTTTGGCAACATTTAAAAGTGAATACTAGCAGGCACAACAATGGCGGTACAGCCAAAGATACTGTATATATGCGTACAATACATGACTAAACATGCATCATCGTTTTCAAATACCCACGTTTTCACAGTCCATACCACAATGCAAATTTATTTGATGAGAAAAAAGCACATTCATTATTGCATTTTGCTGGACAAAAACGCTGTCTCAGGGTGTGCGAATGGCCAAAACGTAAAGAAAAAGATTTATCTGGATTAATGTGGATATAGCCCGATTTATTCACACCCATGTTGTTCCAAACTAGGATTGATGCCATATACTGGTATTGATGATAAACGTAATATTTAAAAAATGAAAAACTGATAACTTGTTAATAGTATATGTATGATAATATTGTAAATAATCCCACATGATGTAGCTACTTACTGTTGCATAAAATCGTGTCAGAGGAGATGACACAAAAGCAAGACACTCTACTTGCACCCAAAATAGTTATCTTGCCAGTGTGGGAGTATTTTGGAGTGTCTGCAGGAAGTGTCCATCAACAAAGTGCAAAATGGCAAACCACCAACCTGTTCACCCACCTTCTCCTCCTGCAGATTTTGCATGGTAGGGAGAGTAGTGAAAAACAGCCCTAAAACAAACCCGTATTGTACACTTGTGAAATACGTAGGTCAAATATTTTATTTTGAGTCTCTTGAGTCTCTAGCTTCTTGGAATTGCCTTTTGAATGAAAAGCCTTAATTGTGTCTCCTATAGAGTTTTAGAAGAGATCTAAACAATTTCTCAAACTCTGATCTGACAAAATACCCAAAGTCTGAAACAACTGAATTGTCTTATAATTAATAAATGTCAAGCATTGTCTCATTTCCATTCATTTTTGTCTCTCCAACTGAATTTTAAGAGAAACACCTGATAAAATGTGTATACTTAAATCATAACCAAGAACAGCAATGTCTACAATCAAAGAGTAAAACAATTTCCTCTTTCCTCTCACATCAGTTTAGAAAGAACACAGGCTTGCTTGTTTAAATCAATGACTTTAACAGCAATAACAGAATCACAGCTAGGCCACAGGGTTCCTACAGCGTCCTTTGAGTGGCCTGCTCCTTACACTGACTGAACAAAGGCGATTCCAGTTTGGCTGCCATTCTCTGAGAAGTGAATAAAGCAGTGAAAGCTGGAGAGGGTGACGGGAGGATTTGAATGTCTTAATTCAGTCCTGACAGCATGCTGGGCCGACTCCACAACACCTTTTCATGTCAATTCAGGGGGCACCTTTGTTGAAGCTCCCAGTCACTGCACACTAGACGATTATGACAGCCAATTTTTCAGGACTGCTTTGTTATCCCTTTTTCACTTCACATCTGTAGACAACACAAACCAAATGAAAGGAAAACATTCAGAGAGAGAGAGAGAGAGAGAGAGATTATGGCTTTTGGAAAGAGTTCCTGAAATTTCTTTCTTTGAATCGTCTTTGTATGTCAAATAAAATGTGCCCATCTTGGCTTTCACGGCTGTATTCTGACTTGGTCGTCGGCAGTGTTAAAGGTGGGGGTGCTAATTGGTTCGGCTCCTTTGATCTGCAGATGAACACTGTAATCCGCTTTAATCATATTAACATAACCCCTTCTCGGCAAGATTGGGCCATCTATCCACATCCTATATCCACACAACGCAAGAGTCTCAAATCTTGGATGCATTTAAAACACATAGAGAGATTTTCATTTTCCCAAAAGTCTCTTTCTCTTCATTCATGACTGAATTTAGAGGAACTGCATTAACAATACAAGGCTGCAAAAGCGAGATACAAATGAGCAAAGCCCAATGTATCGCAACAGAGGATAATAATGTCAGATAGGGCTGTGCAATTAATCGCATGCGATTGTCATGCACATCTCGTCAGTAAAGTCGGTTCCGTGATTGGTAGTAAATCTCCATCATCTGCTTTCAGATGGAGCGGCATTTACTACACAGAGCCGTAGTTCACTGACAATTAGGCAATATTGCGTTCATTATCGCAGGCGATTCAATCTGCGATAATGAACGCGATATTGCCTAATTGTCAGTGAACTACTAAATTTACTACTAATCACAGAACCGGCTTTACTGACGAGATGCGCATGACAATCGCATGCGATTAATTGCACAGCCCTAAGTCAGATCAGGGTGAGGCAGAGCCTCATTTTCTTGGAAATCTCCAGAGAATGGCTGGAAGTGTGTGAGCAAGCAGGTGTCAGCTCACCAGGGGGCTAGTCAACAGCAGCATGGGACTGGAGGGCCAACATGTCACTTCCTGTACATCCTCTGCACATTCAGCATCATGGCCCCTCGGGAGCATATGGTATCGTTACATGTATCTGACCTCAGACAGCGCTGCGACCCTGCAGGCGCAATCAAGACTGCCTGTTTTAGTGCATAAATCATCAGATGCTTTTGCTCACATTTAGAGATACTCACATTCATTTTCACTCATAATCAGAACGCTTATATTTGAGTTGGCTTCTCAGTTTCTTGAGCTTTAGCTATACTGGGTGAATTGCATCATTAACTGCGTTCCCTAGCAGTGATGTGTATGTAATGGCAAAGGGAATAATTAATGAGAAGTCATTTACACAGTTTTTGCAGTAGTGGACGAAGCAGCTCTGGATGAATGGCGGGTCTGTTTAATTGGTAATTACTAACAGCATTGATTTAAGGGGAAATCTGTGAAAGATTTGAATTTAAAGGTGCATAGAGTCATTCTTTCCACATTAAAAAGCTGTATAGAAATTAATAGTACTTCTGAAAAACATGTTTAAAATCATGGACGCTCATCACATTAGAAAAGACTCCAGTCAAATCCTAATATAAAAGCACTTTTAAAAAGAGCATGTTGCGTCATGATGGCTGCAGTATTGAAATCACATGAACAGTCAAATATTAATCACTTTTACTCAAATACTCCTGTATTATTCAACATGTTAGCTGGAGGAATAAATTAATCTGCAATGGCATCAGTAGCTGAAAACTTTAGGGTGTTTTTTTTTCTTTTCTTTTTCTTTTTAATAAATTAATACTTTTATTTATGAAGGATGCTTTAAATTGACCAAAAGTGACAGTAAAGACATTTATCATGTTCTAAAGAATTTCTATTTCAAATAAATGCCATACTTTTGAAATATTTGTTCATCAAAGAATACTGAAAAATGTATCATGGCTTCTAAAAACTGTTTTCAACATTGAAAATAATAAGGACCTTTATTAATTGTGTATAAATGATAACTAAAAATAACTGAGCACTAGTCTAAGTCAGCATATTAAAATTATTTCTGAAGGGTAATATAACACTGAAGACTGAAGTACATACATAACATTTTAAAATATAATACAATATAGAAAACACAATTGTGTTATTTCATGAAAATACTGTTTTAATGCATCTTTGATCAAATAAATTCAGCCTTGGTAAGCATACAATTCTTTCAAAAATATTACAAAACTCATAATAATTCCAAACATTTGAGTAGTGTACATTATAATTTTTTTAATGATCATGAATTGAATTCCTCATCAAATGTAGACCTACTAGACATTATGTGATCTCTGACACAGCTACTGTCATGGTATTAAATGGTAATAGTATGGTATTTAAATACCAGCAGATGATCTCAAATTTTGGCAGAGAGCATTTTCTTCTTCATACTAGCTGATTAGCATTTGCATACCATTGTATTTTCTACATTCGCATATCATGGTATTTGATACATGCTACATGTACTTCAAAGAATTTCCAAAAAACATGGCATTACCATTGTACCTTTACATAAATGCTTTTGAAACCGCACAAGATGGACATGCTGGGCAAGAGCAGCAGGCCAACCAGTGATCATCCTGTTGCAGATCAAACTCTCCAACCCCCAACACACACACAAATACACACACAATCTCTCTTCATCTTCAAACACACAACCGTCTCCAGAGCGCACCCTTATGAGGGCAGGCGTGGATTCAATCCAAAGCAGCGCCATCCATCCTTGCACAATTATACCGGAACAATTACTGCCCTGTAAGTCTGCACCGAACACTTCCATGCAACGCTCACATGCAAATGCATGCCGCCATACCACCACCGCCATTCTACGAGCTGTCAAAAACACCCTCGCTCTGTCCTTGGCCAACAATAATGTAATATAGTAAGACAGCAAGAGAAGAGAGACGGACAGCGCGAACGAGAGAGAGAATTTTGTGTGCTGATTGGGGAAAATGGTGAGGGAGGCTGGGGGAAGGTTTGGCATTGTTGTGGGAATCACATACCAACCGTTACCATGGTGACCTGTTGTCAGTGATGGACTCCTCGCAGTAATGAGCGTGCTGGGTCCCAGAGAGACCCCTCTGTCTAACCCCTTAACACTACATCCCCCACCGCCCTCTAGCCTCCGGCAGAGCCAGGGCTTCGCTCCAAATGGACACAAATCAGTACCTCATCCAGTATTTTCCAAATTTAGAGCGCATAGTTTTGATGGCTTTAAAACCTCAAGGCATGAATGAACAAAGACGTGCGGCATGACTGACAGGCTGCGCCCCCCTCGCACGCACAGGTGGGTAATATCTGGGTGAGGCTTGGCAGTCTGCCAGATACGCTCTCACTAAGGTGGGCTGTAGCGGTAATGGTTCGCACTGCCAATAATTAGACTGTTTTAGTAGACGTCGTATTCGAAATAAAACAAAAGAAGCCGGAAAGATTTTGAGGACACTTGCAGGCCACCTCTTTCCAGAGAAACAAATGTACAGGTGAGGTTGAATTCAGAGCCAAAGAAGTACCATGGTACCATGGATTTTGGACATGATTTTTGGTAATGGTTCGTCTGTTGGAAAATCCATAACAAGGTGGTAGTTGGTTTGTGCTTTGGTAGCTGGTTTCTAGGTGGTCCATGCTGGTAGACCATCTTGGACCACCAACCACCAGGTGGCCATACCAGCTTAGTCAGGCTGATTTCTGGAACGCTGTGGCTGGTTGGCAAACTAATGACCAACTAAAATAACCAGCAATCAATTCAAAACACAGTTTAAGCTCTATTTTCCATCAGGGTCAATACCAAAGTATCATGGTGCTACCATACATACATATATATATATATATATATATACACGTATATATACAGTACGATTCAAAAGTTTGGGGTATTCGATTTTCTTCCTTTTTTTTAATTTGGCAAGGATGCATCAAATGGATCAAAAGTGGCAGTAAAGACAGACAAATTATATTTCAAGTAAATGCTGCTCTTTTCATCATCAAAAAATAAATAAATTACAGTTTCCACAAAAATTGATGATAAAAGAAAACATTTCTTGAGCACCAAATCAGCATATTTGATAATGATTTCTGAAGAATCAGAACATTTCTGAACAATTCAGCTTTGCCATCACAGGAATAAATTACATTTTAAAATTAGGGCTGTCAAACGATTAATTATGATTAATCGCATCCAAAATAAAAGTCTGTTTACATAATATGTGTGTGTGCACGGTGTATATTTATTATGTTTATTTTATCTAAATGCACACACATACATATATATATTTTATATATGTATTATATGTATTTATATTTAGATGTATATTATTTATATTATAAATAAATATTAATGTTATATATAAATATAACATTTTTCTTTAATACACGCATGTGTATGTAATTTATAAATATACACAGTGCACACACATTATGTTGTATGAAATGTGACATTTCAGAATAAATACTTTTTTTATTTTTTTTATTTCATTATATTTAAAATTGAACCTTTTTCCCAAATAAATGCATTGGTGCAATGCCCTACTTTCAAAAACATAAAAAAAAAAAAATTTTTTTTTACAGACCCCAAACTTTCAAACTGTAATATAGATATATATCTTTTTATATGAATTATGAAATGTTATTTAATGTAATTCTATATAAAGACATGAACTGGATAGTTTAATTGGAGAACACTTCTAGGTCAAGGTTATTTTGCCACATAATGTGAATTACAAAGTCGCCTAAGCCTCAGATTTGATTCGCTAATATAGTAAGGAAGGACATAAAACCACATATTCCTCACATTAATTTCCTTCTATGATCCTCTGCTATGAAGAAAAAACACTTTCCCTGGCCACAAAAAGAATCCATTATTAACTGAAGGCAGAATAGCACGCAACCTCGTAAGAAAATGCTCTCTGCCAAAATTTGAGATCATGGCGAGTATTTTTAACCTAGTAATCCAAGAAGGGTGTATTGCTGTGATATAGATCGGCCATATCGAGACTATAAGAGAGTGTCTTTCTGTGTTCTTCAATAACAAAGGCTGTTTAGCACCTGAGAGCAGCTCTAATAACAGTGTTACGCTCTAGTGAGCTGTGACTATTTGCACATTTCGTCTATTGTGCAGGTATGAAGCTGTCCTCCCACAGACACACACGTGTTACAAAAAGAGCGAGAGAAAATGAGGGTAGAATGCTGCTCTGACAGGCACACAAACACTCGTCTCGCACACACAAATACAGTCTAGCATTTTGTTCTTGTTTAAAGCGTTCAAGACATGTTTCCTGAGACAAATAGGAGAGGAAAAACACTACGACTTGAGCAACTTAAATCAGAGGGTTTTACAAATTTAACCAATGCTATTACAAAGTTCTTGTCAGTAAAACTTCGTAACGCTGTTGAATCCTCAAGTTCTCAGCGAAACCTCGTAACTTTGGTTTTTAGAAGATTATAGTTACAAGAAAATACGAGAAGAAAAATTCATTTCAGTGCACTGAAACCAAATTCAAAAGAGATGCTTGCTAACCGAATAAACCCCTAACCCTACGCATTAAACCTTACATCCTGTTTGTGCTGATACCTTAAAGGGACAGTTCACACAAAAGACAGTTCTATCATCATTTACTCATCATGTCATTCCAAATTTGTATGTTTTTCTTCCTCCTTTGGAACATGAAGATACTTTGAATATTGAATATTGGAAACCACAAGTTTCCAATGTTGGTAACCAAACCAACCAGTTTCAGTTCACAGTGACTTCCATTGTATTTCTGACCATACAATCAAAGTCAACAGGAACCGAAACTGTGTGGTTACCAACATTCTTCAAAATATCATATTTTAGGCTCTGCAGAAGACAGAAATGCACCCAGGTTTAGAACAACATACTATCCCTTTAAATCATGTATCTTGTTCTTTGTACACTGTAGTTAACAGAGCTATGCATCAAAGCTAGTGAAAGGCGTCCTGCTTTCTAAACAATGGTGATGGAGACGGATAACAGCCTTGTCCTGAAGCTCCTCTGAGATTCGCAGTTCACAACAGTGCAAAATAAACATGTCTGCACGGAGCAAACCTCCGCTAGATGTCTTCATTTCTGTCAGCGGGAGCCATACAGCCTGTCCTAGTTCCGGATCTGACCACTTTAACTCTGCTCCGATCAGCCAGTTAATACATCATACCACGTGTCATTGAGTGCACACTGTCCCACTTGAAAACACTTAGAAACAAATGTTCGAAAAAGAGCTTTGCAACCCATTTGAAATCTGTACTGTTATCTATTTCAGACTGAATGACCAAAAATGCAGGTCAGGACCCGATTTTGTTGAAAAATGAGAGGACTCCAGTCATGTCAGCCAAAAAGGTAAGCTGTTTCTGAGTTAATGGCCGTCTAGCCAAAAGGCCTATACTTTTGTACATTTTAAATATCCTGTGCATAAGCGCTTATCATGAGATTTTGGTCAAGTGTATTAAACAAGAAAAACTAAGCGCCCATATAGCAACAATAATATAACGTTATTTAACCTGTAAAAGTTGATGAAAGCGTATAATGCCATGCACTTGCCTCAGATGCGGCCGTTTGACAGACAAAACACAGATCTCCTCATTCGCCGGCCAAAAACCTTGTTAGCTCCATTTGAGCTTGTTTTTCATATAGCCTGTTAAGTGCAAGTGTCTGATACAATACCAACACTGACGATCCGGATCTGACCACTTTAACTCTGCTCCGATCAGCCAGTTAATACATCATACCACGTGTCATTGAGTGCACACTGTCCCACTTGAAAACACTTAGAAACAAATGTTCGAAAAAGAGCTTTGCAACCCATTTGAAATCTGTACTGTTATCTATTTCAGACTGAATGACCAAAAATGCAGGTCAGGACCCGATTTTGTTGAAAAATGAGAGGACTCCAGTCATGTCAGCCAAAAAGGTAAGCTGTTTCTGAGTCAGAACAATAATTTGATAAATGGTTCTGAAAACAAACATTCTTTTTCTTTGGAACAGCACACACCAATGAATCATCATGTATTAAGAGAGTAAATAAGGTCAATTATGACTTCATGTTGACTTATGTCAGGTGGGTACAGGTATATCCACCCATATCTGTGAGAAATGAGACTGGTTTTGCCACTTTAAGAGGACATATTTTGAAATATGTATACAGTATATTGGGAAACAAGATGTTCTTTGGGTTTCTAAGCTTGATTTTCAAAGAGTATGACCTACTATAGTCAATCATAATAGCGGTCTTATATAGAGCCCGACCAATATATCGTTTTGCCGATATTATCGGCCTATATGAGCTTGTTGCCGATATATCGTATCGGCGAATATGCCGCCGATATGAAAATTTTTTTACAGAACATATAACACAGATAAAATGCTTGAAATGGTGTAATTACTTAGTTTGTCCAGCAGAGCGCGCTCCATTGTTTGCTATTAAACAAGAAAAACTAAGCGCCCATATGGCAACAATAATATAACGTTATTTAACCTGTAAAAGTTGATGAAAGCGTATAATGCCATGCACTTGCCTCAGATGCGGCCGTTTGACAGACAAAACACAGATCTCCTCATTCGCCGGCCAAAAACCTTGTTAGCTCCATTTGAGCTTGTTTTTCATATAGCCTGTTAAGTGCAAGTGTCTGATACAATACCAACACTGACGACGCAGTGTTTTTAATTATTGACTTTTTTCCCCTTTCTTTCTTTTTCCCCCCTGTAGCCTATTTCAGTAGAAATACTGAGGTTCGGGAGTTACGGGTGGTTAAATTCGGGGTCCGGCGCCAAACGATCTAGCAATCCCGGAGGGCTACCGACGCGCGGAGAGTGGCGTTTGAGAGGGCTCTTCGAGCTGAAGGGATCCCCCGAATTTGGTGGAGATCCGCCGGCGTGTTAAGTGCAAGTGTCTGATACAATACCAACACTGACGACGCAGTGTTTTTAATTATTGACTTTTTTCCCCTTTCTTTCTTTTTCCCCCCTGTAGCCTATTTCAGTAGAAATACTGAAATAGGCTACAGCGCGTGCGCCATACCCTATGGTTTTGTGAAATGCCGCCACTGATGTATATACTGTATTCTATATATAGTACCAGTCAAATGTGTGGACACACGAATGGGAAAGTGTCCAAACTTTTGACTGGTACTGTACTATAATATACACAAAGAATATCGGCCGATATATCGATATCAGACTTTTTTTTACTCCCTAATATCGGTATCGGTATCGGTATCGGCCCCAAAAAACCCATATCGGTCGGACTCTAGTCTTATATGTACAACAGCAAAAACAGAATGTTTACAAGGCAAAGAGAGCGATATGAACATGTGATTAAAATTATTTTGGTTGTGTTTTGGTGGCAAAAACTTCTCACCAAATTTTTCACCAAAATAAATAAATAAATAATATCAAATAGAATAATAGTGAAGCTATTAAAACTATGAAATAATACGGTAACACTTTAGTACAGGGACCAATTCTCACTATAAACTAGTTGCTTATTAACATGCCTGTTATTAACATATTGGCTGTTTATTAGAACGGTCAAATATTACGGTCAAATACTTTACGTAGGGTGGTTCTTGGCATCCACGTTGTGCATTAAAATTGTTTAATGCACAGCTAGCTGTGCATTATCCCTTACTTATAAAGCACATATTCTGCATGAGTCATGACCATATTCTACATCCCTAATCCTACCCAAAACCTAAAATTAACAATTAACTTACTAACTATTAATAAGCAGCAAATTAGGAGTTTGAGGCAAAAGTCGTAGTTAATGGTTTGTTAATAGCGAGAAATGGACCTTAAAATAAAGTGTGACCAATAACTCAAAATGTAAATATGGATATTTAAAAAGCTTTCTTATATTTGAAGTTTTTGACAATCGCCACCTTTGTGTACATTAAAGCTCTGTACACCGTTCCTTCTCTTAACCAACATCGTGAGGTGCATCCGGAGATGCTTTTTGACTCTTGTTGGCTTCTTTTTCTTGACTATTCGGTCCATCTCATCCATTTTAAAAAATAAGGCATCTTTAAACAGCTGAGTTAAGGCTGCTCTTTGCCTGCTTAAAATTCTGTGTAAAGATGCAATGCTGCATAAAAGCCTGACTAAATTAAAGGAACACTCCACTATTTTTGAAAATAGGCTCATTTTCCAGCTCCCCTAGAGTTAAACAGTTGAGTTTTACCATTTTCAAATCCATTCAGCCGATCTCCGGGTCTGGCGGTAGCACTTTTAGCTGTCGCTTAGCATAGATCATTGAATCTGATTAGACCGTTAGCATCTCGCTCAAAAAAGACCAAAGAGTTTCTATATTTTTCCTATTTAAAACTTGACTATTCTGTAGTTACATCGTGTACTAAGACCGACAGAAAATGGAGGGAACTATAAAATAGGAACTATACTCTCATTCCGGCGTAATAATCAAGGAACTTTGCTGCCGTACCATGGGTGCACCCTTATGTCAGGCGCAATATTACGCAGCACCTGAAAATAGGCTTATTGGAAGTTACCTAGCTGGGGACTATGTTCAGGCGCCGCATTGACCCACCTCAGGCCCTACTATAAAAGCATACAGTTGTATTTGCTGTGCTAATGCATTCACATGCCACCTCTAAATAGTCTGTGTAAAGACACCTAAATGATACTTCAGAAGTGCCTCTATGCCACCTTTGCAGTGTACATTTGGTAATATTTTTAAATTACAATGAAAAAATTCACACATAGGGACAACTTTAGATCAAAGGCTTTTATGAACTTGCATAATATAAATTCAGGTACTATACAAATGTCTAGAATATGTCTCCAACATTAGAATGCTTGTAATCAAACAGCTTAATCTAACTCTGACTTATTATCACATCAATATGGTGGCAAGCATAGACACCAACAGTGAGAAATGAGCTGTCCCAAGCTGACTGAACCGCACTGTAAATCCTAAGCATCTCCAGCCCACAGAGCACCACAGGGCCTCAGAAAACTCGACTGGCAGTGATGTGTCAATGGAATGTGTCTTTGTGTGGCACCTCCAACTGAGCTTGTTGCTCCCAGCAGAGAGATCTGTTAGTCTGTAGGACATCCTTCTCGGTCCGCTGCCTTTTGTGACTCCTGGTCCTGAATTCTCAAAGCACCCTTATTTGCATCTCATTTTCGAATGACAAAGTGGCAGGGGTTAAAATTTCTGGTGTGGAACTGATTGCTTCCTGTTGAGGTCCTGGGCATGTATGCTGATCATAGATGCTCTTCTCAAAGAACTGAATCACTCGCACTTCTATGACAAAATAAACACACACTTCCTTTTCCTTTTCAATGAAGGAACACAAATGCAAATTGCCGATAGCAGAAGAATGCCAGTAAAGTTAACAATGTAAAACATGTCAACAACAAAAAAACTAAATTTGCATCTCCTCTAAGAAATACCAGAGTTTGCAAGCAGAAGAAATTCTACAGGCCATGCATTAGAATTGCATTGAATACTCTCCGAGTTGGTACTTCTATTGAATAAGCAATTACTTCGCCACCATTCAGAAAAGTATGTTTTATATAGTATGACTTTGTATGGTATGAATGTAATCCTGACATACTATAGTACATTCATAATGTTTGCTACTGTCATGTGACTTACCAATGTCAGTCGTGTAGCTTCACTGCCATTCACAAATCCATACGATTCGATACAAATCAAGATACTGAACTAACGATACGATGCTATTGCGATATTTAAAGGGGTCATATGATGCGATTTCAATTTTTCCTTTCTCTTTGGAGTGTTACAAGCTCTTGGTGCATAAAGAAGATCTGTAAAGTTGCAAACACTAAAGTCTCAAAACCAAAGAGATATTCTTTATAAAAGTTAAGAGTTAACCACGCCTACCTAAAATGGCTCGTTCTAACACGCGAAACTACTTTGTTTGGTCTTCCAAAAGAGGACACGACTACAAATCAGTGGTTAAGTTGTATTTACAACACTGTTCCAGAACAGTT
>NW_015636881.1:241324-263460 GCF_001515625.1 Sinocyclocheilus rhinocerous
CACTCTTGAGGTATTCGGCCAATCACAACGTATTGGATAGCTGGCCAATCACAGCATACCTCGCTTTTTCAGACCGATGAGTTTTGTAAAAATCGACGCGTTTCAAAAAGGCGGGGCATAGAGGAGAAACAATAATGTACAGTATGTGGAAAATAATGTGTTTTTTTTACTTTAAACCGCATAAACACATTTCATTACACCAAATACACAAAATAATGTTCTTTTTAGCAGCATCATATGACCCCTTTAAACCAAATAAAAGAGGAACATTCAGTGAGCATTTAAACATTTTGAGCATTTAAAACTGTATCGATTTAATTCAATAAGAGATTTTTGAAACTTTAATCATTATTTTTGCAAAAAGTGTAGAGTTTAAAACAAACAAAAGAATAATAAATCTAAGACCAGGGACACAGCAACCACTATGACCCGCTCACTTTTAGAACCAACGGTGTTAGTTGTAACACAAAGAATAAAAGTAGACATTTTCACTGTGCTTATCTGTTTTTTTTTCTGGATTGGTCTGAACAGACAATTGGCATATGAAAATCAGACTGATTTTTTGTGCTAAACATTTGTGTTGGTGAGAACAGGCCTTAAAACTGCAACTTAGCATAATTCGATTTACGAATAGCAAAATTCTGAACTGCAATTCTGAGTTATTTGCACAAAATTGTGTAGAAGGATAAAAAAAAAAGGTAAAACGTGGTAATTATCCACTGTGAAGTGTAACTGCAAGCACAAGAGTAGGACACTGTAACCAGGAGGCCATGTGGGACAAGTATTAATTGAGACATTACCAGGGTCACCAGAGGGGCCAAAACACCGATCTGGTGGCCACTGGAACAAAGAACATTCACAGTGGATTTGACATTGTCCAGACACAGTCTGCTGGTGGCAGGGGAGGAGTTGCAGGCTGAGTGAACGCATACGAGCTCTGTCCAAACACTCTGACATCATGTGCACATTCATGCATGTCTGACACCCCTCTTCTCGCCACACACATTCACACAAATGTTCTCAAAGTGCACAAAGACCCTGGATAGAAACGACACACTTTCTTTCTCCAAAGGTTCAAGGTACATTGTTATTCTACATTCATACTGACAACCAGGCAAAATCCCTTCAACAAAGACACTTCCTGAAGAGGCTGTGCACTGTGTACCACTGAATAGAAACAGCTATAGAGAAAGGCAGAAAGAACGTGGCACCCAAACACATAGCACACAGTAATAGTTTGTTGGATTGGACCTGGAGACTATTGCTGAAAGACCCCAATCTAAGATCTAGAATCACATGCACAGAATCAGAATCACTTCATTCACTGTATCATCCGGACAGACAATTCGCTTTGGAAAACTGGACTGAATTCTCATGTCGAACAATTGTGTGAGCAAGTCTTAAAACCACAGATTAGTATAATTCAATTTATTTGTGTTTTTCACAATTAATTGTGAAATTCTGAATTAACTGTAGAAAATTCAATCTAAGATGATGTAGAATCACAGAATCGGAGTCACTTTATTATTCACTTCAAATTCGTTTAAATTCACTGACGTACTTGGCAGACCGAAAATATATTTTAAAACCATTAACATAAACAACAATTATTTAAACCAGTAATATTGGCCAGTAATGTTAATAAGGATAATCCGCGGACGGATACACAACAAATGAACAAGCTGTACTGAAGAAAAACAAGTACCGGCAGGATTTTAAAATGTTTATACAGACTTGGTTCCGTAGTATCGGTTCTCATGACATCCCTAGTATGAACACACAATTCATTCACTGCATTGATAATGCAGAATTAGACTTTTTAAGCATAAAAACGGCACTAACTATAAACAACAGGAAATGTTATTATTAACTACACTTTTACATTTTGTGAACAAAATGTGAGTGGTTCAAAATTCGCTACAATGCTAGCATGTTTTCCAGGGTGTTTTGGGTGGTTTCTTACTGGCCCAAGTCAAAAGACTTAACTCTCAAGTCTATTACATTCGGTTTCTTAGATAAACATCCCTCTTGCAGTGCAAGATTTGTTGTCCACCAATCAAAAAAAAAAAAGAATTTACAAGTCTTATTGCTTAGTAAAGTTATAGTCCACAATAGTCAGCTGCCCACCTTACTTTTCAATGCAGAATTAAGCTATTTTCTGTGAATACGCAGGACTTTCGATTCATTGGTCACTATGGGTGAATATCTAGAAGAATATCAAAATGCATTGAATGGTAAACTATTTGTGCAATAAACCAGCGTACTGCAATATATGATAACAATAATAAAATAATTTAACAACAAATACCAAAATGCAACATCAAGCAGCACAATGAAATGCTGTTGTACAGCCAAAATAACTGGAAACCTTAAGACTAAAAGCCTTGTGTTTTAAAATTAAACACGGTCGCACCCGCTGTTATGTTAAAATCTGGTGAACATACAGTTAAAGGGATAGTTCACCCAAAAATGAAAATTCTGTCATTAATTACTCACCCTCATGTCGTTTCAAACCCGTAAGACCTTCGTTCATCTTCGGAACACAAATTAAGATATTTTTGATGGAATCTGAGAGCTGTCTGACCCTGCATAGACAGCAACGCAACTGAAATGTTCCCAAGTCCAGAAACAAGGAGATCTGTAAAACAATCCATGTGACATCAGTGGTTCATCCGCAATTATACGAAGCTACGAGAATACTTTTTGTGCGCAAAAGGGACAGAAACGATCGTCAAAAATGCTCCGTTTGCAGCGCACACTTCTTATCAGAAAAGGTTCAATAAAGTATTGTCTTTTGTTGTTATGTGCGCGTCTACAGATTTCTTGCCATATGTCTATGTTTCCTGCATCTCACGACTATGTTGTGTATGAAATAATGTCTGTGTGCATGTGTGTAAAACAACAAACTGACGATTTATCATAATATAATATGTAATTATAATAATGTAACGATAATCATTTATAATTGTATATACATTGTTGTGATTAATTGTGGCTGGAACAATAATGTAGCTGTAGCATGGACACGATGTTGTCTGGGGTTTGGCAAAAGGAGAGTGGGACTGTGGGCAGTGCTCGGGGTGGTGACTGAAGGCGGTGACTGTGTACTTTTGACGTCAACTTTTTTCGGAAGTCACAACGGTTCGTGAAAAATCACAGCTACTTTATGCAGGAACTAACCCTTTAAGTGGATATTAATCAAAAATATTTAAATCCAGAATGCTGTATCTGACCAAACAGAATCATATCCAGAGAACCTTGTACTAAATAGGGCTGGACAATAATTCAATATCAATATGTATCGCGATATAATTTTTTTCAATATAATGTTACAAAAGATTTCTATTTCAGATAAATAGTGTTCATATCGATATCGGAATTATATCGTATCGACCGAAATTAAGAAATATATTGTGATATCAATTTTGGCCATATCGTCCAGCCCTAGTACTAAATTATGATAAGTAATGAGATTTGACCTTAGTCAGGCCTGTGAGGAGGTATTGGAGGGTAGATATCTCGGTCACAGTTCCAGGGGCTCATAAAAGAGCAGCCTGATCGCCATCCACAGCAGCATTTATCTTCATTCTCCATACATGGGTGGGATAGTCACTGATGGGGGGAGTGGAGGCTCTGACTGATTACACCCGTCTCTCCGCCCTCTATGACTGCATGGCGGGGTGGGATGGGGGACATTCGGCGATTGAGGGGTGCCTTCGTTCGCCAACATCCACCCCTAGGTAAATCACAGGCTGGAAGGTGCATGTTGAGGCTATAAGTACAGCGGATACAGGCTAATTGTTTATTGCAGCCTTGGACAACTGTTATGGAGCAAAGGGTGCGAGAAACAATCAATAAAAACATGACTGTGTGGGGCCGTCAGTTCCTGAGGCAGCATCTGTACAGTGCCGAGCCAAACAGCATGATGGTTCCCTCACACGGTCAATTAGCCGTATTAATTAACTGCCCAATACATATCATTTAAAATCAATTTAGCCCTCTTTATGGACTCTCTCTGGCGCAATTTCAGGCCAAATAAAGCTGAAATAAACACAGCCATTATTCATGTACAAGGAGGTCTGGTATCGCTGACTTTCTATCCCATTTCAGAAGAATTACAAGAAGATAATCAATCAAATACATATCGATCCTTAGAAAAAGAGAACATGGTCACAAATATATACAAGAAAGTACTTATTAAAACTATTAGCATACATGCTAATATAAGCTAAAATATGGTTATGTGTTTGAAACCAGCTTGCAATATTTGCCATCTTAATACACGAGGAACATGATGAGAAATAGCTTTCAAATCTCATTCATGTTTGCAACAATATTCATTGTGATGTCAGTTTGACGTCAGTGATTCCAAATGCCACTGGTTGTCCTTTGATTCATAACCAAGATATAAAAAGTTTGAATATGCAGAACTGCAAATGAAATTTAAAAGCTGTGGTGAATATTTTACGTGAATATTGACTTAAGTTTTGGTCTGTTTCGCACTTGAAATATAGCCAGGGTTATTATAGTTAACATAACTAAAACTGCAATCAATCAATCAATCAATAGATAAATCAATTAATCAATCAATCAATCAATCTATAAATAAATAAATCAGTCAATCAATCAATAAATAAATAAATATTTTGCACTTGAAAACTATCAAAAAAATATTTTATTTCAGTTAGTCAGCAAGGTAACATTTTTTTTTTTTTTTGGTATAAGCTAATGTACTAAAATAACAAACTAAACCTGAAATAAAATAATTATAAAAATTATAATATTTTATATATTATAATACATATTCAAATGAAAACAGAATATAAAATCTAATACAAATTATTAATAAAAACTATAACTATAATACAGCGCATGAATAGCATGAACCATTATGGGGCTTTTGTGTCATTTAACTTGATATCATTCGTCCCTATTGGCTTTCAGTGTGAGCGTTCTGCATAAGATCTCCTTTGTGGCCAACAGAAGACAAAAAGTCATATGGATTTAGAGTGACATGAGGGTGAGTAAATGATGACCGAATTATAGTTTTTGGACAAACTATCCCTTTAAGCCAGAACACTCCTCTGGTAGTGGATTAAGACAGTATGTCTGTGAAACATGCTGCTGTAAATCAGCGAAGCCAGGAAGAAAACAGCAGCGCCGTCCACACAGGGCAGTCAGCAGCACTAATGCTCTTCACGGAGAGACTCTTGTCTACTGGCCAAACTAAACTGCTAAGACTGACACCAATTTGTACAAAGACAACCGACAGTGCCTCAGGAGCAAAGCCTTGCTGTCAGATCTCATAGAGCTCTGTACCAGCATTGTGTGGAAATGTCAGCGATGGTCTCTGCTGAGAAAACATTCACCCTAAGACACTATTCAAATAGCATTTACTTGCATTATGCAATGCAGAGAGAGGGAGAAACAACCATTCATCTATAAGCCAATTCAAAATGCTTTCAGGCTTTCTGTGTTTCTCAAAGAGAGACAATAACTTCAAACAAATCTCTTATGGGATCATGCAAACCGTGATTGAATTATCTTTTATGTTAAAAATAGGTTTGCTTCTGTTTCTGCTGTGCAGAAGTGCTGTTTTGTCTCTCTGCAGACCTAACTCATGCGAATATGCCTCTGCTTCACTAAGCTCTGTATTATCCTACCCAGAATTCCTCTCAGCATTCCACTGAGCTTCAGTTGATAGTTGAATCTTCCGGTTTCACGGCCAAATGGCACCTACAACTAACACATGAAAACGGCATTGATGATAAACAATACTACAGAGAAGGTCTGAATAGATGATAGAAATGGAATACTTGTGCAACAAAGTTTTTTTTTTAAATAATATGTGAAACAGAATGCAGTAGTGTAACACATTGTCGCCACATTCATCACACTCAAAATGAAAGGTCAAGTTGAGTGCATTGCATTGTAGGCTAAATGTAGTTTGTCATCTGTACATTCACAGAAAATCACTGTACATACTGCAAAATTAATATAGCTCTGCAATATGATACTATGATAAGAAAATATTTAAATTAACAAATCACACAGATATGAAGTTTCTTCCAGATAGAAAAAGTCCACTTTAATAGCACAGAAAACCTTCCCTTATTCACGAACAGGTGGCAATAAAAGTGTTTATGTGAAAAAAAGGTTGTTCAAACAAAAGAGATTAATGTTGAAGATATTCTAAAAGCCTTTCAAGACTAATAGTATAAAACCATCTAGGGGAATATTTGAATCTTAAAGACTTAAGAGATTGTGAATAAGTAATGAAAGAAAATCTTTGAAACCAGCGCTTTTGAGGCAGCGAGAGATTTCAAATCAAATCTATTTTACATTTTTGCCTTAAACAAAATATTGCCCCAAAAAAGACAAGTACCAAGCACAGTAAAAAGAAATAAGCATGGCCAGGCAAATGAAAGAAGATGGCAAAGATCAAGGGTTTTTCTGTACAAAGACCAAAGGTGTACATAAAATATTGGAAAGGACCTGAGGAGGGACTCTCTCTCTCTCTCTCTCTCTCTCTCTCTCTCTCTCTCTTGAACTGCTCCAAACCTGCATAGTAAAGATCTTGTGGTGTGAATTCCTAAACAGGGAGCCAGGACTAAGGATGAATTATTTATGGCGGCCCTTTGCTCCATGTCAGCGGCTCCACTGGATGAAATGATATTTATGAAGTCCCATGGGCAGGGGCAGTTAAAGTGAGGGGGGAGGAGGCTTCCTGTTCCGATGGGAGAAAACCAGCCACTGATTGAGGGATGCAGCATTGGAAGATGCTAATAAATGTCCACGGGAGACGGAGGAACATGTATTCATCAAGGATTGATTGAGAGAAATGAACATATGGGCTATGCATAGTATGGACAAATAATTGGTCCTGCACAGCAAAGAAACAAACAAACAAAAAAAGAATCTAAGGACATGACTGGCTTGGAAAGCATTGCACAACAGCATCTCGTCTTGTTTTTTTTGTTTTTTTTTAGTTTATTTAATCAGTGGTATATCAGCCTAATAGAGCAGACTGGCAGCAATGACTGTCTGCCTAAAACACTGCAGAAAAAATCACCATTCATGTCTACATTTCTCGCACTTTCTGCAAAACTGTTTTTTGCCGAATCAATATATATTTTTTTTTTGTCACCATTTACCCACTCATGTGGTTTCAAATTATTATGACTTACTGTGTGTCTTGGTATATGCATGTCTTAACAGTGATATTGTGCAAGATTATTACAATTTAAAAGAACTGTTTCTATTTGAATATATTTCAAAATGTAATTTAGTCCTGTGATGCAAAGCTGAATTTTCAAAAGCCATTACGCTAGTCTTCAGTGTCACATGTAGGGTTGCAAAAAGGTGGAAAATTTCCGGTAAATTTCGGAAACGTTCCAGAAATTTTGGAAACTTTTTTCCAAGATTTTTTTGGTATATTCCAGGGATCTTTGGAAAGTTTCCGGAAATTTTCCACGCCTTTGCAACCCTAGTCACATGATCCTTGAGAAAACCAATATTCTAATCTGAGCTCAGGAATTTTTTTTTTTACATAATATCAATGTTGACAACAGTTTTTACTGCTTTTTTAAAAATTTGCAAACTGTGACACACTCAAAAGTTTGGATTTTAAAAGTAATAGTTAAAGACATTGAGACAAACGCGATTTCTATTTCACAAAAAGCTGTTCTTTTAAACAATCTACTCAAAGAATCATATTTCCTTAGAAATATTAAGCAGCACAAACTGTTTTCAACATTGAAAATAATAATGTTTCTTGAGCACCAAATCAGCATATTAGAATGATTTCTGAAGGATCATGTGACACTGATTTTATGGCTGCTGAAAATGCAGTTGTCATTACATGAATAAATCATATTTTAAAATATATTTAAAAAAGAGAACAGTTCTTTTAAACTGTAATAATATTTCACAATATTACTGTTTTTACTGTATGTTTAATCAAATAAATGCAGCCTTGGAGAGCATAGGAGACTCCTTCAAAAAGATTTTAATTATAGTGTGTATATTATATAAATTATTTTTTTTAAAGTACATTTTAACATATTTAAGGACTAGTGGACACCCTGTATCAAGTTCCACACAGTCATCATTCGAAATGAATTCTTGGATTGTGCGCTCGCCACAGTTTGAAATCTTGTGGTTTCTTTCCATGATCTTTTTTTTTTTTTTCATAGCTGAGCATAACATCCACATTATCACCACGTTTCCAAGCTCTCAGTGTGGGAGGTGTCAGTCTAAATGAAACAGACTGAGAACGTTCAAACTCAACATGTAAAAATATCCAAGACCACACATGGTACGCTTAATTAAAGAGTGTAAAGATTATAATTTACCCTTGCAATCCCTTTAAAAACCATCCATGCTTGCTAAAAGTCTGCTGGAAAAGTAAAAATGCTGCCAAGCCACTGACCAACACAAACACACAATAAGAAATAGAAATCATCTCAAAATAAGGCTCATTTGATTCCCTTTGAACATTTATGTGCTGTGTGAAAGAGAGTTTACATGACTGAGTTCCCTCTTTAAACAAGTGGAACATTTTGGGTGTTTTCTTGATCACTAGACAGTAACCAGACAAAATGGGTCTCAGTCAGTACAACTAAATTTAGGCAGAAATGTATTCAGAACACAGCAGTGGCTGAAATATGTCACTTTTCCATTTCTTTCTCGAGTCATTTGTGATCAGAATCGGATTTTTGTTCCAGGCATGATGCTTCACGCACGGAGCATCAAAACAAAAGCCTCAAAACGCACTTTTACCCCTGGGTGAAGAAACGCTCATATCTGAGAACTAATATAATAATGTCTGCCTTGTCTTTTATGACACCATCTCATAACGATCATTTTTTCCAGCAGACACAGATTTAGACATCTGATATGCAGTATACAATCATTATTCATGCACTATTCATGCGCATCTCTCATAATAACATATAACCCTGCTTATGCCAGCCGCTTATGAAAAATATTCACGTCTGTGGTGCAGCTGAAATATTTGCTTTTACAGCAGTTGTACAGAAGCAATTAGCATATTTCATGGCAACGGGCAAATAACACTGCTATGAATGGTGCTCCACACACACTCTCTTCTAAATGTGACTGGTAAGAATACTTTGAGTAGCTTTTGAGGTTCACCAGTGTTAACGGTAAGTGCAATCATAATAAAAAAAAAAATATATAGTTCTTAGTTTTGTTTGCCACAGGTCTGGTCTCCATATATCTATGTTCTGCTTGTCTATTCATAACTATCTGATGTCACATCTGTTTTACAGGTGAAATGTGTTTACTATTGTACTATAGTTATTGCTTATGGTTAGGTACTACAACACAAACTTTGATTAGGTATATTCTATTCCTAAGAATTAGGGTTAGAAATCTCATCCCACACATTTTAAACTAGTCATAAAAATGTCATAAATGTCATAAAAAGGTCAAATTATGAGATATTACTGACCATGAGACACATTCATGATGGTCTTTATAGGTCCTCGCTTTAATATAATTTTTTTTAATGTTTCTGTTTTTTTGTTTTCAGCACATGACTGATTCAGCAGACAAATGTATCAAATATTTATAATGGTCCACCAAAATTTCTTCATTTTTTCCTATATTTATTTATTCATTCTTTTTTTTTTTTTTGTGAAAACATAAAAATACGCCAATCTTACAATTATTTTTTACTTCAGAACAAATATATTTTTGACTTTTTTGACTTCGTCACTGGGAGTATAATTTACAAAAAAAAAGTTAGTCTACTTTTAATTAAATTCAATTCAAGTGTATTTGTATAGCGCTTTTTACGATACAAATCGTTGCAAAGCAACTTTACAGAAAATTACGTTTCTACAATATTTAGTAGTAGCTTTTACTATAATAAAACCATGGTTAATTTTCGCAGGGATGAATAAGCAACACCTAGGGTAAATAACTGAAATAAAGCTCATTAGAAACGACAAAAGCACATACAATTACAAAAACTAATGAAAATGAAAACTGAAAATATATAAATAAAAGCTAACTCAAAACATGAATAAATATTACAATAGCATATAAATAATACTAAAATAACACTGAGGTGATGTGGGAGTTCAAAGACACAAACACAACCCTAAAACCATACAATGTCAAAAGGACAGAAAGACCTTCTACATTCCCAACAGTAATACTGAATAAAGCAAGTGAACAAAATGGATGTAAAATCTCCAGAGTGTTCATAATCTCTGTGTCGAGAGAAAATGATTCCAGTGCTATTTTAGCACATTCTCAATGTCAAACATCAATAACTCCTCCCATCTCCTTTTCAGCAGCCTCTTCTACATATTCATGACTTACAGGGATCAATGAGATGACAGAAAGACTGATGGACAGCAGAAATCGCCTTTAGGACGACAAACACCCTGGAAGCCCTGGAAATAATTTCGAACATTGTGACAACTGAAAAGAAATGAAGAGATTTAAACTGAATTTCAAATGAAAGAAAATGAGATTCACAAAGCTCAGTGCTTCACTGCAGCCAATACTGAAAAACTAGAAGTTAAATTAGTGACACACAATGAGTGGATGAATTATCAAATGAATAAACTGCTCTGTAGACTGAGCCTTCATAATTTGCATAATTCGCAAAGTTCAAGCAGGTGTTGTTTACACCCATTACTAAACAAGCGCTGTCAGCATTCAAAATCAAGTTCAAAATCAAGTTTTAATAAGCTCCTAAAAGAATGTAACTCAGGTAGAAAAACACCTGTTTGGGTGAAGATCTTTAAAGCGTGGGAATGAAGAGATGTGATTCAGACAGACCGCATCCAGACACAAGAGCTCTTTCTCTAACAATTACAGTTAATGGTGGTGGTGTGATGGACATCTGAACGCTGGCCTAACATAATGCTTCAGGTTCTGCTACTGCCAGAAATGGGAAAAAGTGGAAATATGTTCTCCAGAAGCCCACTCAACTATGCCAGATCAATTCAGACACCTCTGTACAGCGTGATATTACCGACTAGCTCCTCAACGGATCAGTAAACCTCTCAGCATATCCTCATACACATCTCATGGCTCCCATTTCAGTGGCAGCAGAGCTTCTGAGGATTATGGGTAATGCTGGTATGTGATTAAATGAGGCGGATGTGTTATTAGATTGAGAAGGTGGTTCTTCACTACTGAACAATCTAGCTGAAATCAAGCTGGTCTAGAAGGTTGATCAGCAGAACTACCACCTGAAAGTCCTAGTTTCAACTAGGTAGATGATCTTCAGAAGCATTTGTGGCATAATGTTTTTCAAAACCGTGAGGCACTGTCATTTATTTAGATATCACTTTAATACATAGTGTTTCGAAGCAGCTTTACATTAATAAACTGGAAAATAACAGTGTTATTTGTTATAAAGTTCATCAATTATGAAACAAATTCAACTGCAAAGCAGCTCTATAGAAGATAATAGTGTCATTATTCAGCTTAATTTAGTTCAATGTTGTTTCAATTCAATGATGAATGGAGCCAATCTATAAATGGTGAAATACTCACAATTTCAATTGAATAGACTAAACTTACAATATGCGTTAACATGATTTTAGCGAGAAAAAAAAAGTCACTTACTAAACGGACAATTTCGTTGCCATGAAACCACAACATCATAAAGCATAAAAGAATGTAAAAATTATTTAAACAACCTAAGACTGGTGTTATTTGCACAGCTTTAATAGACAAATTAATGTAAAATGCTGTGTTACGTTAAAAAGCAAAACAAAACATTAGTTAACTATATCTGTTAACATGAAATAACAATGAAAAATATGCTGCATTCATGCCATATTGTAATTACCGTAATTCCGAGATGACAACACGTGACGTTCTACTCGGAGCTGTTCACGTCCTCGGATGTTCAATTCAATTATGCTTTTCTATGGCACTATCAACGCCCAAACAGAGCCTGCGGTGGTCAGGTGGTACAGCGGTCACGTGGTACAAGTCGTAGCTCTCAGAAAACTCCCAGTTCACAAGTTGTAATCACGAGTTCTACGAGGACGTGAATGCTTTTTACAAGTTGGAATCTCATAATTACGGGAATTCCGATATGGCGTGAACGCACCTATAGTTTCAAAGCATTTATTAATCTCAGTTAATTTTAATTTCAACATTTACTAGTATATTATTAAAATCAAATGTTAATATTATTTAATGGACCTCAACTAACATGAACTAACAATGAGCAGTCGCAATTTCATGAACTAACGTTAACAGGGTGCGAACTACGGGGGAGCTAGGGGGAGCTCGGCTCCCCTTAATAAGACATGGGCTCCCCTGAAAACGGGATTTGTGAAATTTTGGGGGGTCTCAAAAAATATTGACCATGTGTTATTTTGATGTGCAATTTCAGTTTTGTGTAATGTGATCATCGTGGATTATTATGTGTAAAATTGCAAAAATATCATTCATCCATGCATGACGGCGATTTAAACCTAATTCACTTCAATAAAGATAACTATACATGCTATTCTTGTCATGAGCATCAAGGTGTGGGGGCGCTGCGGTGCAAATTCCACTCATGTTTAGTACATGTTAACCCAAAGATTCGTAGAAAAAATATAAACGCTGGACTCTGTGGTCGATTCTGTGTTAAGGCATGTTATTCGCAATTAAGTGTTGTGGCTGGGTTGTTATAGGTCTGCGTGACTCTCGATGTCTAGGCACGCGCGCACGAACACCCCCACTCGTTATAAAAAAAAAACAAGTGGGCTCCCCCAAAGTCCACGGTATAGTTCGAACACTGGTTAACAACAAATACTGATTGATAAATACTGTAACAAATATATTGCTCATTGCTAGTTAATGTTAATTGGACCTTATTGTAAAGTGTAACCTTTTTATAATAAGCTCCGCATTTATGCTTTTACTTCCATTGTAAGTATTTCATCGGTAACCTCAACTTTCACTTTTTCAAAGAAAACGGGATAAATTGAAATGTACTTTTGTGGTAATCAGCATTATGCCACAAATGCTGTTGTATAAACTTAACTGGTATTGAACCCAGAATATTCCTTTAAGCTGGTTAGACATGGTCTCAGACCTCCAACAAACCAGCGATCATATTCCACATACCAGCCTGCCCTGACCCTCTTAAACTGGCATGACTTAGTTTTTCCCCCAGGATTCAGAGTTCTGAATCAGATCACCATGAGGCATGCTTTCATTTTCCTCATTGATTCATCACTTTCTTCATTCGCTGTGGCAGTGGGAGTAAGCCTGGCCAGTTTCTTACATCATACACTTGGCATGTCTCACAGCTTTCCTCTTCAACTTAAACTAGCCATAAATCTCTAGCGATCATGCAGCCCCTGACCCCTCCGCATTGTGTCACTGCTAAAAGAGAAGGATAAAAAAAACCACATGGCTCCTTTAGCACAGCATGAAGGTATCTGAAGCATTGTCCAATGTGACCTCAACAAAAGAGAGCAGCATTTCTATTAAAACGTCATCTTTTGGCAGTCGGCTTTGTAACACAACAAAGCAGACACCTCCTGATGCACTTGGCTAAACCAACAATAGGAGCAAGTCAGAATGCGATATGATGTATAAGCTCAGCCCTGAACCTAACCGGGATAGTCAATGATGGGAACCACAGTGGAGCAATGTGGGGGGCTGGGAGGGGGAATTTGTACCCTGCAGGACTCCGATGGGGGAGAAACTAGCATCCATTATTAATGGAAGTCGGCTGCAAGGGGAAATGGATCAAATGTGGCTTTCGGTGGAGCTACTACCTGAAAAACATGAATTATTTGTTGTTCATCTTGCAAGCTTTGTCCTTTTCGTTCTCCTTAAATGTCTTTTTTCACACTGTCGGCTACAATCTCATTTAAAAAACTGCTCAGCTGGTATCACCGCAGAGACCTAAGAGATTCGGTGCCATATGGAAAGGTAGAGAAACTGCAGAATTAGCATTTCCCAGTATGCGATGCATTTGTAAGAAACACAAGGTGTCACGAGCGGAATAATTCAATCACACATTATGGTAAATACCGATAAAACATATGGCTGGTTAATGGAGTCCAGGAGACAATTATGCTCGTGAACCCCCGTGGAGTGAATGACATGGGCTAAAGGCGCAATGCTGCTACCACAGCACATTTAATTCAATATAGCAAACTAAAGTGTGGTAGTTGTGACAGCACATGATGACGTGACACACAACAGAGAAGGAGAAGGAGGCAGGGAGGGTGTTAATATTGATTGTACAACCTCCAGTCTGAGATCAGCACGAGCTAGCTGGAGACGTGTTTGCAAGCCCAGCGGCTAGCAGTTTACGGCATGTGCCCCCTGGGACACGAGCAGACACAAATGAGCCTCAAATGAGTTTCCGTTGGTCACGCCACATATTCCAGCTCACCTCCATCCCCCATGCCTTCACATAACAACACATCAAGCGCTGACTGAAATTCAAATAGGAGCAACGCACAACGGGATAGACGTAGTGAGGCATCGCAGAGGTTCTCAGGGGCCCAATACAGCACAGCTCCATAACCACTTAACTACTAGTCAATTTTCCACTGAGGTTCTGGAGTGATGTTTGGCGATATGTGATTTCATGGGTGATCAATGCTCCGTATAACATTTCTGGTGAAGAAATCTAAAGTGCAAGTAGACAACATTAATTTTTTTGTATTTGCCATGCACCAGAAACACACAACCTTACCGGTCACATTTACTTGTTCATTAGAGGAAAGAACTCGCCGGATGAAAATGGACGGCAAAGCTTGAAATTATATTAGGAAAGGTTTACCTTGAGTAATTCAGTTACAAGGGTTCAATAACAACAACCTGAATGAGTTCCAGAGCTCGTCAAGGACCCAAAATCAATTTGTGCACAGCAAAGCATTAGAAATGAACGAAAGATCATCGCTCCGAGTACACTTAAATTATGCAGACTCTTGGTTCTCTAAAACATTGAAAGACTAAAGGCTAAACTGAACATCAGTCAAAAAAAGGGATATGGCTGCTGTGAAAGGCTCGTGAGGTGATATCAACAAATTTCAAAGAGCAACCACTGAATATTGAAAACCATGATTAAAAGTAAAAAAATTCTAAGTGCTTCCAAAAACAGTATTCATTTACAACTTACAAGCATTACTATTACCATTGCTTATACCTTAAAAATGTTGTCATACCAATTTTGAACGTACATGAAATTCGACTAATTTCTTAGAGCTGTGTTGTTTCTTCAGTTGAACTTACAATTTATGCAAACCTCTTCAAAGAGAACTTGTGACTTGGACCAGTAGGAAACCAATTATTAACGCCATCGCATCTAGAGATGCACCAAAATTATTTTTTTATTAAACCAAAGCATTAATTTGGTTGAAAATCAACAATTATGTACCAGCAAACCAATTGTAGCACAGTTCAGCAAATTTCAATCAATGTTTTAGGCCCTCGAACAAAACCTTTTTCTTTTGCTGTTTTAGCCAAATATTTTTGGTTGTCGCATTACTACCAACAACCATCCAGTATAAAAACTGCACAATAATGCAAGAACAACAATTTAGAGCACCTTAGCAACTACTACATATTAATATTGTTTATTCAGATAAACATTCATATATTTCTAATGAAAAAACTAAATAACCAAAACATCAACTCTATTTTGCCTCAGAGATCACTTCAATGATTTGTAATGTTGGCTGATTGAAATCAGAATGCTGTGTTTTTCTGTGGGTTTTGTTGTTAATTTCACAACAAAATGATCTTCATGAGCACTAAAGCTCATCCATAGTGCTTACACAAGGGGCTGGACACTGTTTGCTGGCTGCAGATAGATGTGAGGCCCAGACTTCCTAATGGCTTCCTGTATTTCACAGTACAGTTTCCTCTCAGGAAATTTTATCAATACAAGCCGCTTCAGCACTGACCCAAAACCACAATACAAGTCACCTACTTTAATTAAAAGCAATTGAATGCGCTGAAGGCGCACTTCCACTAAGAGCAATGAACGAGAAAGAAAGAGAGTAACTATATAAAAAATGAATTGAATGGGGATGAGTTTATTGAACTAGAACCAAGAGTGCAAAAAAACTTCATTTAATCTCACATAAGACTGAAAAGACAAATCTTTTTCATATCGCCATATTGCGATCTAATCAAAATAAAAGTGTTGAAAAGCTACTAGAAGAAATTACACGAGGAGAGTCGACATCATAAAGCGGAATGGAACTTTTGACCTACTGGAGAATATTACACACTCTTTAAATAAATGGGGCATAGAAGAATATGTCTGGAGCCTGTGGGCTCAACGCAAGCTGGCACAAGCGAGTGGTCCAACCTTCATTAGAAATTAATTACCACTGTATTCAGTGTGGGGCAGCTGTACAGTCTCTATGTATCTAAGGCCTTACCCAGGGGGAGCAATTGAACCCCTGACCCCCCTCTTTTCGGCAAGCAATATGCGACACAACCCTGACCGTGAATTACTGGCCCAGCCATGCTGGGAATGCAGGCAGCAGCAGTAAGGCTCTGAGTGCCCAGTGAAGAGGTTTATCTTCTTTTGGGAACTCCTCGGTGAAACCCGAATAGCTATAGAAAAAAAAAACAAATTGTCTATTTTGCCCCAGAAAAGATGTAAAGGGTAATGACTGTGATATCATCTGATTGCAACTGCTAATTATCCAATCATCAAGTTATTGTGTACATGATTCTGCTTAGGCTAATTCAGATTAAGTGGGGCGATTGTGTAAGTGTCTAGAGGTGAGAAATGGAAGATAAAAGTAGTATTTTGTATAATTACCATACGTAAAAAGATCCTGGAATAGTGGCTTCCTGTAATTGCTTTTTGATGAACATAATGGGCCCGATACCACTGCAGAAAATCATGGGCGAATGCTATCTCTTCCAAAATTGTCCAATTACCAATATCAAACCTTATTATAAGGTGAGAGACAACAGAAACAAGAAAAATATTATTTGTGTACCTTTGATAAAGATCAAATCCCAGGAAGGATTTTCCTCTGCTTCTGAAAAAAAGCCTTCTTTAATTTAGTCAAATATTAAATGCCGATCGTCCCCCAGCTAATTTTGCTTCATTTTAGTGTACCTAAGTGAAAAGGGGCACATTTGCATTGGTCTGTAGAAGCAATTACTTATTTCGAGTCCCACATGCAATCTGCAGAATGAATTTAAATGGTGAAATGTGTTAAACTGCTCAGAGTACTAAACTCTTAATAGTAGCTGAAAGTTACTAGTGAACTCAAGAGTGTTTAGAACTTTTCAAAAGAAAATTACTTTTGAATCACTAATGAAATGTTGGATAAAGGGAAAAAATAATCAAATAAATTAATATTTTTGTAATTCAAAGAAACACGTAGGCATACTCATTCCACAGGTAGTTGGTCAAATATACATTTTCATCAAGTCTTTTCCATAAAACAGCTCATTAGGCATCTACAGGCCCCCTTCCATACAAACTCACTCGGTGGGATCATGTGACACGTGTCCAAGGGTCCAGTGCTGGAATGTCAGGTCTACTCTGCAGGTGCTTTTCTGGCTTTATCTTCTTCCCCTGGCTGTTTTTTTCTCTAGTTGCATTTATCCATCATAGGGTCAGAGGTCAATTCTTGAGGTCAGGAACCCAGAGCAGCTGGTATCCATCATTCCTGCTGATCCTAACCATGGGGAGGAAATTCTTCATATCTCATCTTGCAAGCACTGCAGCTGCAAGACCATCTACAAGTTATAAATGGAAACAAGAAAACCCTAGAAACCACCCAAACTGTCTTACACCATAACAATGTCTAGAAAATGTAAAAATCTACGTTAATTTGAGCGTGATGTGAAACACCATAAGTTAAGTAAAGCACAGCTCTTCCTGGCCTTCTCGAGGACTTATAAAGAGAATAAAGAGCATATCCTCACAATCACAAAAGCAACTGTATTCACCAGACCTCTTTCAAAGACTCATTTCAGTCTAGATACAGTATTCACAGCATATGATGTAACCTAGGTTAACAAAATCAGAGATTCTGTAAACATTTCAATTCTGAAATACATAATTAACATCCATTCTAACAAATATATTCAAATAAGCATCTTAAGAAACCATTTCTTAAAGCGAAAACCTTGCCACGTCCTGCCTTTATTTGTCAAATAACATTCTGAGAATATTCCACCATTTATTCACTCCTATGTCGTTCTTTTTCAAAGCTTGCAGCTCCAGTTCACATTCATTGTAATATGAAGAAAGATCAATCAATCAATATATTATTCAAATTTTCTAATTATGTATCTTACGGAATCAAAGGAGATATAGATTTTATAACACTGTCATAGTAAAATATATTAAAATGTCAATTTTCAGGTGAACTACACCTTTAATGATTAGTGACAACTGGAAAATTCAGGTTACTAATTTACAAAAATGAGCAAATACTGCACTGTTTAATTTTCGAGTCCCAGTGTTCCATTTTCCACACTTCCTTGGTTAAGCAAAGGAAGGAGTGTTTGCTTTCCGAGCAGGCAGGTATGACAAGCCCTTTCCGGACCTTTGCGATAAACCAAAAGCCAACCTCAGGATGGCGCGTCGAGAAGATCTTAAGCACGTCTTGAGTTGCCAAGAGCAACAAGCTGAGTTCAGGCAGACTGGCACTGAGCTTATTCACAATCCATCTTCAGTGATACATCTACAGACTACAGCTCTCTGCCACACTGAGGCCTTTTTACAGAGCCGTGAGGGAAGGGCCCCGCAGTGCCCGTCATCAGCGTTCAAGCAACGTGCAACTACAACAGGCTGCTTCAATCACCTTCAATGATTTCACAGCTTTAGTCTGCCGGGACGCTTGGCACAGATATCAGTTGATGCTGTCGTTACTCACATATAACATTTACTGCTGAGAACAGGGAACCGAATCTAGGGAAATACAGAACAAGTTCACTTGTCAGCATATTCAGCAGGTGTGTGGAGCCTGTAATGACTGGTCCTTTCAGATTTTTGTGATTAAGTGAAATGCAACACAACAGGCCATAAAGAAAGCAGACCCCATTTCATGACAGCTCAACTACCAGCACAGGAAGACGGAGAGAGAGAACAATACTAATTAATATGGTAGTGCATGTGAGCAGCCAAGCTGCCCATGCATTGTTGGAAAGAAGAACAAAATCTAAACATTCCAAACTAACTGGGTCAGCAATAAATGGGTTTTATTTGGACTGAGCAGAGAAAAGACCAGTTTCGCACATGGAAAAATGGTTCTCTACAATTGAGAGCTCTTATTTGCTCTAGTTCAGCGTTTGGGATCAGCGGTATGGTGCTGACTGTGAAATATGCAGAACAGAACCTGCAGAACAGAAATCACACATACGCACAACAATACAGAATACATTTTTATTTTCTAAAGAAAACTGAGTTATGTTTGCTTTTGAAAGTGGGTTTCAAAGGGCAAGTAAAAAAAAACAATACCATTATTGTCTTGTAAACTACAAAAAAGTTTTTTTTTTGTACAAATTTGTGAAAATGTTATCGTCATGCGCATGTGTATTACGTGTTGTGTGCAGGCACGTAGTGTTTCTTTTCTTCATTCGAAGGTGACATCGCCAACTGCTGGCCTGGCATGCTTAATACAACAATTTTAGTAATTTTCGCGAATCTGTGTGAACAGGGATCGTTTTCACAACATTGTCGTCTGTATGCGCAACTTTTCAAAAACACAAAGCCAAACCTTCTCAGTTCTTTGTTGCATAACAAACTAAGATTCTTGGCCCTATACATACAACTCGGGTCCTCCTTCAAGTTAAGTGATGTACTTAAGTGGTGTACTTATCAAGTTAAGTGATGTAAAATTATGGCTGATGCAGAGTAATATTGTAAAAATAGGAGAAATGAGAATCTACAATTAAATATTTAATATAAGCCAATATATATCCAATACCAAGACTGGATTATGATTTGCATCTGCAAAACAACTGATGCAGGACGAGTTACATTCTAAGAACTTTGTTCAAATCTTTAACCCTACATATGAGCAATAGTAATAATGTTGTGTCTTTACTAATAAAAAAAGATACCGTATAGCTCCTCATAATTGGAGCTATTCAATATTAGCCTAATTCTGGATTTGTAAGGGTGAACACACTCACACCAAGAGGAAGACACTGCAAATGGCTTATCAGAACCTCTAGTTGGATTTTGCTTCACTTCACCAAGTACAAGCATTCATATCACACATGCATCATAATCTTCTCCAGCTGCTGAGGCTGGCAAGAGACATGGCAGCAAGAATTCACCCGCAAACAGAGATCCACTGGGAACTGCAACCACGCAGATCCCAAATGAGGGTGTTGACCACCAAACGTTCCGTTGGCATGACCATTTCATCGGAATTTCTTTCAACAACAACAAAAAGCCGTACACTACCTCATGTGTATTTGCGTAGACTGGTCATTTTCTCAAATGCTACACTAAAATAGTGCACTCAGTAACATAATGATACACTACTGATGGTAATGGCGCAGAATTGAGCAGGGTTGGCTTGGATCGTCCGAAATCTTTCCAATAATCTCATACAGCGGAAGCTCACCATTTCAATAATTGGACTCAAATTTTCACAAGTAGCTCTAACCATTCATACCTCAATTTAGAGACCACCAAAAAAGAAATGCTGGTGAGCAGTGTTGATGTTAAGGCTTCCTGGCACAGCCAATCTAGTAAAGGCAAGCTTGGAATGGAATACTTGAGCCAACGTACCACTTACTACACACTGTGCAGTACATACTGTACTATTTTTTTAAATAATAATTGAAACAGCATGCAACATTGAACATTTCAACTGTAGTATGCTGAATTGTTGCCATATGATCTCACTACGTGGCATGTTTGAAACCACGGCTTACATTCTGTCATTGAAACAAAATATGACAATTACACTCCAATTCTGAGTCATTTTCGCTATCTGATCTAATGGCAAATCAAGAAACAGAGATGATATTGACTATCCATGTAGATAGCGGTAAAAGTTGAGTGCATTGCATTCTGGGATACAGTATCCTATGAAGTGTGCTCTGGTTGTATCCTCATTTTGGTGAATGTAGTAGGTCATCCATTCAATTCAAATCCAAATCAATTTTGCATAACATAGTATGAAATAATAAGTACACGCCCTCCCAAACATACCAACACAATGCCATATCGCTTAGTACAAGGACATTGAAAGGGTTTGATTTCTTCACAAAGAACCCCAAATTATATTTTGACAAATATCAGGTCAAATTATTAACCAGCACTTTTGCCTCTAGTGCAATAAACAAATAACTCCATCAATCATAATCCATTTACATGCTACTATCAAGCCTTCATTTGCACATTAGGCAATTAGCCAAGGGCCCACTGTCCATCTAAATTAATAAAGAATACTGAAGGCTAGATCTCTCAGCTGGAGCTTATTGTGACGCCCTATTTCCAGCGAGATTCAATTGCTGACAATACTTAATTTGTTACTGTGATATTGATCCTCTTTGTTCCCTGACATCTGAAAACATGCAGCTGCAACAGTAATGATGACTTTGGATAATGATTATAATGCACAACAACGCACTGTCTGCTATATGGCCAAACAGGCTATTGCACTGACAGGATATTACCAGAAAAGTCATACATTTATCTATGATAAAAATATATCTCTCTAGATTCTAAAAATAAGCTAAATACAACAAAGCTTTTACTAAAAAGCACTTTGCTGGTACCATGGTCCAGTGATGCCATTAGAAGTATGCCATTGTACGGAATAATTAAGTTTAAATAGCAAACAACATTGTGTTGCCATGGTACTTTTTTTCTTTAAAAAAAAAAAAAAAAACTTTGTTAGAATAACACTGTCCTCTTGTTGAGGTCCTGCTTAGGTCTGTGCAATGAAGGCCTCTGTGAAGGAAGCAGATCGCTTACGGCACTGAGTGGTTGCAGATAAGGTTGTGAGGGTGTTTATACAGTTTGTTGTAAACATGATTTACATTGTCCACAGGGAAGCCATCAGCACACAATTCACTCCCAGCAGGATTATGCAGATAAGATGGGATGTAAAAGGGATGCAATGACAACTTAAAAAAAAAAAAAAAAAACTCACATGAAGACATGCCCCTTTTCCTTT
>NW_015636881.1:263515-290559 GCF_001515625.1 Sinocyclocheilus rhinocerous
AAAATATATATATATATATATATATATATGTATAAAATAGTAATATATGTAGTGGTAATAGTGAGGCATCAAAATTATATTTTGACCAAATCCAAAATCAAAGATGTCATTTAGCTGAAGACCAAAACCAAAAATAAAGTTTTTATAATTAAATGGGGAACTCGGTGTGCTGTTCATGGTGTTTTGTCATTAGGTAATAGACCAGTCGTAGTAAAGTTCTACAGCAACAAGTCATCTCCCGATATTTCAGAACAATGGTAGTTTAGATTTACATTGGTATTTAAGCATAGTTTTTATTAATAGTAAAGTATATCCACACAGCTGACATGTTTACCTGTTGTAGCTTATCCAAACTGCATGCATGAAAAGACAATGCCAGTTTATGGCTTCGGTCAATGGATTCTGCCCTCCAAATTACTTTGCCTGAAACTATTGCCTGTTTTTTTGTTTGTTTTTTTGGCTTTCTAGGGTGAATATTTACAGTAGCTGAAATTTTTATGTTATAATATGCCAAGTTTTTTACTAAACTAGTTTTATAATGATGTGAAATAGATGGAATACAGCACTGTAAAGCTTTCTAATGAGCCACTCAAAAAAAAAAATCAATTATTTTATTTATAATACCAAATTTTTTTTAAATAACCAGGTATAAAAAAAAGTTTGAATTCTTTGTTAGAATAACACTGTCCTCTTGTTGAGGTCCTGCTTAGGTCTGTGCAATGAAGGCCTCTGTGAAGGAAGCAGATCGCTTACGGCACTGAGTGGTTGCAGATAAGGTTGTGAGGGTGTTTATACAGTTTGTTGTAAACATGATTTACATTGTCCACAGGGAAGCCATCAGCACACAATTCACTCCCAGCAGGATTATGCAGATAAGATGGGATGTAAAAGGGATGCAATGACAACTTAAAAAAAAAAAAAAAAAACTCACATGAAGACATGCCCATTTTCCTTTCCAGCACAATGAAAAGTTGGAATGCCGTTATCAGCGAGATGTAGGTCACCTGAACTTTCAAAACTGCTTTTGATTCACATACGTGTGCTTCAGGACCTCAAAAAACGTGTTTCAAATAAACACATATTTTCGGAAGGGGACCCCACAATTAGTAACTTGAAACTCGCTCTCCGCATGTAGGTCCAATTCTCTGGAATCAATCAAAACTCCCAAAGGAACTCCCTGTTTCCCCCTTAATCTCCTGGTTTTATTACTTTCCAGACAGAGTCTGCCCATTCCACCCAGCCCCCCATTCCTCCCTTTTGTACTGATCTCCAGCAAAGCCTGTGATTTTTTACCACAGCACATTGCTTTTCATGCAGCAGAGCAGCTTTCATCAGCCTCCGCATGCAAGACAGCCCAGCCGCAAACTCCACTACGGCCTGCTCTCACCGCACGTGATCCTAATAAACAAGCTCACGGATCCAAACTAGTGAAAGCATGTTGCCAATACTAATGAAAGAGTTAAATGATGCATCACACAAATTAAATGTGAGCCTTTTCATATTCAATTTGAACAAATGTTATGAATGCACTAACAAAAGATTGATAGATTCCATTTCTTTGCTCTGAAGCGAAATCACAACCACCTTCTCTAAAGGCATATTTACACAGCCGAGTTAAGGCTGCTCTATGCTGGATCCATATTCTGTGCCAGAATACAATGCAATGGCACATAAAACAGTAATATGGTAGCTCTGACCCAGCTCAGTCCCTGTATCAGAGGCGCCTCTGTTGCTGCATTGGCTCTTTGTAAATGAAATGCAATTTTTAACTTTGCTAATGTCATGTCAGAGTTTATATTTAATTATTAATAACAGTTGTTTATTCACAATTTCCTATTTATAAAAGGAATGTTTTAGAAATTATAATCAGGGTAAATACATTTATGTTGCCTACGTGCAGCATTAACCAATCTGTATAAATGCACCTTTAGTTTTCAGGTATATATCTAGCTTCTGTGCTGTCTTTTCAGTGTAAATATTATATGTAAGCAATGGTTTTTGACCCAGGTATATTCTTTTGGGTTTCAAGCAGAGCAAAGTAATTCACTTTCACTCTTCAACCCAGAATTGCACAGCCACCAAAATAAATAGGGCAGATGTTCTTCCCAAAACACATATTTCTCATTTTCTTCCAAGTGTGCAGTGAAAACAAATACCTTATTCGACTTATGCCCTCTGTACAAAAAATATCATGGATTAACCACAAGATATTATGCAAAAGATCTACGACTTCTTACAGAGACAGTGTCTAAGCGCTATGACACTCCAACAGTGCGTGAAAAGCACTGATTTCCACAGACATGAGGTTATTAGCCTATAATTAACGAGACTTAATTTACTTATTTTCCATGAGGCCGGTTTGGCGACTCATTATTTAATAAAGGAATGAGGTTTTCTATTCAGGTGAAAATGTGAAGGTGTTAATGCAGATCACACCTTTGCAGTTAATGAGCCTTTTCAGGGCAAACCTAAAGATTAAAAAGCGATATTACACCTATGTTTTGATTTATGAGTCTGTCTGAACAGAGCGTGTTCGATGAACTGCACAAAATCCTTGCTTTTGTGATAGTTGTACAAGTTATTAAATGTTAGTCACACATAGTCTTACATACATTTTCACACATTTGTCACTTTAACACTAACAGACGGCGGGTCGCACTACAGAAAGTTTTAATGCTCATGAATCTTACCTTTTTCAGCATGTGAAACTGTGATCGTGAGGCAGAAAAGAGAGAGGAGCAGCCGGGCTCCCCGCTCCGCCATCACTTTAAACACAAATAAAAGAAGTGTGAAAAGCCTCGAACTCAATCCGTATTTAAAATCCTTCTGATCGCGCGCACGGATCAGTTCAGCAGTGTGAACACATCCGGAACGAGTTACTTCCGAAAGTTGCCGAAGGAAACATGAAGCTGGTTGAACAGAGGCACGATCAGCCCGAGAAATGCACTTTAAAACTTCAACACGCGACCGAGTAAAATCAAAGTCAATCCATATTTCCGAGATTAAACCAACGCCGAGCTGAACAGGAGCGAAATGAGAGGCGTCAGTGCAGACATAATGTGTAAAGGTGAAGAGAGAGAGAGAGAGAGAGAGAGAGAGAGAGAGAGAGAGAGGTTGGAGATATTTTTTTGCAATGCCAGTCTTTGATTTGATAGCAGCTCCGCTCCTGGGAATAAACGCGAAACTTTCAAACATTCAGAACAGAGGGAAGACCCCAGAGGAGTGACAGAGAGAGCGAGAGAGGGACATGATGGACAGATTTACCCCTCCTTCTCTGACTATCTTCCACTGATCCACTAATACTATGCTAATTACCCACTCCAAACACTGCTGTTCAGTCATACACGGCATAAAGAAGAGTTTAGGCTTTAATGCGTCATGTTACGCTGGGATATTTCGGCTTATTGCACAGCTCTCTGGAATACTTTTTTTGGAAGTAATAAGTGAGAGAGAGAGAGAGAGAGAGAGAGAGAGAGAGAGAACAGCAGGAATTCAGATCGGACCCTGGGAAAACCGGAACTGGATCACAAAGAGATCAGGATTCATCTCACGTGGCCACCCCAAAAGTCTGGAATGGCTTTAAACCTTTTTTTTTCCATCTTGAACATTATTTTAAGTCATTTTATTGGCTTTTTTGAACAATTGAATGCTTTAGTTTAAATTCAAATCCATATGTTTGAAATACCACACACGAGGATCTTCCTGATCCTTGATCTGGCAACCTGTTTTTAAACCTTTTGCTAATATTGTATAGCTTATACTTGTAAAGCTTAACTTAAAACTTTACTTAAAATAACTGACTAAATAAATACACAACATTGAGGAACAAACGTAACAAAACTTTACTTGAAATAATTGGCTAAAAACATTAATTAGCAACATTAAAGGCAGGGTATGTGATTTTTCAAAAACACTTTAGAAAACTGATTCGGGCCGAATAGCAAAACAAACTTGTAGCCAATCAGCAATAAGGGGCGTGTCTACTCGTGATGTGGAGGAGAGAGCTTTCAACATTGGCTACCAGAAATCACTTACTCTGCCTTTAAGGTGGAACAAACATTAAGGCATCCAGCTAGTTGCAAATGCTCAAGTTCTTGGGTAAAAACAAACACATTCAATGTCACAAATTCATATTTCATAGTTTAATTAAAGACTAAAGTTATGTTGGGCCATTGTGCCAAACATTCCCATGGGGATGTTATGTTATGTTGTGCCAACCGTCTCTACTCACACTCTTGTCCTATATGATGTTTGCCAAGTGGCATAATTTATCACAGGCTTCCAAATACTATATCAAAGTGTAACTGGTTCCAGTGCTAGTAGCCAGCATTCATATATTTTAAATATTCTCTCTACATTTTTTTTAGAATATATTTCATGGAAAGACTTTTTTGTTGTTGTTTTGACATATAAAAATGGAAAAGTCTTGAACAACTTGACAGAAGCAATGTGACAAAAATCTTTTCATTCAAGTCTGCCACTGAAAAATGCAACATTTTCAGATCTGCTCTGGAAACACTCACTTGGAAGAGCTCCATCTACTGGCAGATTTACTCAATGAAATGTGGTCCAATGATGGTATAAAATGGTAAAGGTACTGAATGATTACCATGTTCTTGTGCCATTGTGTTACTTCAAGGTACTTGTCTGTAAAACATGTCTGTAAAACATATTATTGCATGATTTTTTGTTGGTGTAGAATTTTCTTCTGACTGATTTCTCCTAATCAGTTTTCTGTTTTGTAAAGGAAGGTGAGTAAATTCCTCAATGAAAATGTTGTGTATGTATTTTCATCCTTTGGGTGTGAACAGGATATTAGAGTCAGTTCTCACATTAACCATGCACTGCTCACCTCAGTAACATTACATCCTTTTTAATCTGCATAAGCAATTATTATTCACCATTTACCTTTAGTGTATTACACATTATGGTAACACTTTACTTGAAGGGGTGTGCATAAGACTGACATGACACCTTCATAATCATGACATGACACATGTCATGAATATGAAGGAGGTTTTATGCATGTTTATGACAACTGTCATTAAGTGTCATTCGCTCAGTTATGTCATTTTTAATGCAAATATGACATTATTTGACCTAACCTAACCCTACCCCTACCCTTACCCCTAACCATAGCCCATAACAAAGACATCTCAAACAATGTCATCTTTGCATTAAAAATTACATAACTGAGCGAATGACAGTTGTCATAAACATGCATAAAAAACCTTCATATTCATGACATGTGTCATGTCATGATTATGTAGGTGTCATGTCATGATTATGAAGGTGTCATGTCAGTCTTATGCACACCCCTTCAAGTAAAGTATAACCCACATTATTTGCTGTGGTGAAACTGCAGCAATGTACAGGATGTGCACATGAGGTGCTGGCTGTTATTTTATGCTAATAGTGATATGGGATCTCTTACCACTTGCAGCTGAACACGCTACCCTTGATTAGCTTGAACCTTTGGGATCACCTCAATGTGTTCCTTAGCATGGATTTCAAGGGCCTCTATATGGTCCTGTCTGGACAGACGTGAAAGATGAATGTTGGAATGATGGACAGAACCGAATTGTACATGTGCACGGCTACTTTCGTATTTTTCTCACTTGGTGGCTGAAGGATTAAAGCACTTGGCAGTGAAACTGCTGAGGATTACAGGGATTAATACAGGTTTAGAAAACGCTGGCGGAATTAATCTGATCACTGTAAGCACTGAACCCTATTAATTTAAGGCAGATTATTTGGTTGTGGACGGGGACATCGTATGTCATATGGACAACAGTGTTTGCTGAATTGTCAGTATTACAGCCCATAGACTCATCCTGACTGATGCAGGTTAATATATCGTCACCTTCTATGCGTTTTGTGTTGTTGATGTTACATCTACTCACTTCTTCAAGTGTTTTTATGTCACTCTTCTTCTTTCCAAAAAAATTGCCCTGTCACCATTAACTCACCATCATGTCTTTCCAATGCTGTATCACTTCCAGGATACATTTTGAAGAATTTTTCAAGCTTCAAAAAACATGCAAAAGCACCATAATAGTATTATAAAAGTGATCTATTTGGCATTATGTTCCAAGTCTTCTGTGTGAGAAAATGACTAATGTTTATGCCATTAGATACTTATAATCGTACTCTCCAGTAAGCTATTAGCCAGATCATTAAGTATGATGAACACATTTTACAAACCATGTCACAAAAATAATTTCAAATGCAAGTTTATTCCATTTTAAAATATTAACAACATATGCTGTTCAAAATGAAATGTTTTCTGGTTGTGTGATGAACTTCCGCTGTACACCTGTTAAAGGGTTAGTTCACCCAAAAATGAAAATTAGCCCATATATTACTCACCCTCAAGTCATCTTAGGTGTATATGACTTTCTTCTTTCAGATGAATCCAGTCGGAGTTATATTAAAAATGGTCTTTGATCTTTCAAGCTGTTTCATAGCACTCAGCGGGTGTTGCATGCATCAGTCCAAAAGCAGTTAAATAAAATGCACCCATCCATAAAAAAAAAGTGTCTCACACAGCTCCGGGGGGTGAACAAAGGCCTTCTGTAGCGAATCGATGCGTTTTTGTAAGAAAAATATCCATATTCAAAACGTAATAATCACTTTAATCTATCTTGCGCTCACTGTTGTAAAGGGAAGCAGTTCCGAGCGGATGACGTATGGAGGTCAGCTTTGCGCAGGCGGAAGCGCAGGGGAGAGATCAAAACAAAACAACGGTCACTAATTAGAAGCACAAAACGAGGATTTGTAGGATGTGGATATAAGCCAAGAGGAGACTGGTTTTCCTTTGCTAAAGTAAGGAAACTTTGCTTCTTTTGATCCTGTAAACAAACGTTGGTTTTCACGAGACTAATTTTCATTTTTGGGTGAACTAACCCTTTAACTGAGTCTATACATCCCCTAAAATCTCCTTGAGTCCAGCAAAAAAAAAAAGGTAACTGCAAAAATGCTGTATTTGTTTGCAGTTGTAACTTTGTTTGCTAATGCAGTGAAATTCAGACATTTCTAATTTGTGCAAATGCTGGTCACTATATCAAAATATCACGGTATTACTGTTACTATATGATACTTTAATTGTACCATGGTGAACACAAAAGTTCAGTTTTTAAATGATAAAATTATTTCTAAAGCAAAAAATGTTGTCTAACTCCAACTGTGTCTGTCTGAAAATTTATTTGCCCCTGTACCTATTAACTCCTAAATCTATGACACAAATCATAAATCAATATACAAAAACAATAAATTAAGAACACATTCACACATCAGTGATTGTCCTGCAAACTTTTTCTTTTGTGTTTTTGAGAAACTTCATGTACAGCCAGCAACGCTGTCAAAATGTCCACACAGATCCGCAAAAAAAGACTAAAACGCTATATTACGAATACCAGGCAAGTAGTTGGCAATGCCACTTTGTAAAGAAACACTACACACCTGCCGGCATTGACTGAAAACATAATATGCATGCAAACGATGTCACCGTTTTCACAAATTCACGTTTTTGTAGTTTACACAGAAACAATAACAGTATCAATTTAAAATCCTGTTTTTAAAAGTTTGTATTTTCAGGCCCCCAAAAAGACGTTGTCATGTAAATAAATGACCAAACAGCATAAAAAGTATCAATTTCTAGCTGAAAATGGTGTTGCGTAAACACCCTCTTGAGCATTCCTAATGGGGCTCAGCTGGACCAAATGCTTGATTACCAACTAGGGCCTGATTACTGCCAGCCCTGTTCAATTAAATCAACACTTAATACAACTTTGTCAAAAACATAAAGTTGGTTAAAAGGTCTAACACAGTAACACAATATGTCAGATCAAAATTCCATAAATTATTAAATACATCAGTCTGGGAAGGGCTAGAAAGCTATATCAAAGGATTTTGGACTGTAAAGAACCGCAGTGAGAGGAATTACCTCCAAATGGAAATACAAAACTGGCCAACCTTTCAGTATTCCTCCAGGAGCACAGTGACAATTCATCCAGAAAGTCACAAAAGACCCAAGGACAACATCGAAGGAACTGCAGGCCTTTCTTGCATCAGAAAAAGTTCATGTTCATGACTCTATTATCTGAAAGACACTGGACAAAAAATGGAAAAGCAGCAAGGCAAAAACCACGGCTAACCCAGAAGAACATTAAGGCTCATCTGAATTGCCAAAACACACCTTGATGATCCTCAAACTTTTTGGGAGAATGTTTTGTGAATTTATGAGTCTAATGTGTGATGTTTTGAAGACCGGTGTCCTGTTACATCTAACGTAAACTAAACACAGAATTCTGCATGCATACTGTACATACATGCATACATTCATACATTAAACCTACCTATCAGTCAAGCAAGGCGGTGGCAGTGTACTGGTGTGGAGATGCTTTGCTGCTTCAGGGCCTGGGCAACTTGCAATAACTGAGGGAAACATGAATTCTGCTCTCTACCAGAAAATCCTACAGAAAAACGTCTGGTCTTCAGTCTGTGTAAGGTGACGCTCAAGCATAACGAGATTATGCTGTTCATGCTTGAAATGTGTTCCAATGTGGCTGAACTAAAGCAGTTCTGCAAATACGAGTGTGCCGAATTTCCACCACAGTGCTGTAAAAAACTGATCTCCAGTTATCAGAAGCATTTGGTTGCAGTTATTGGCACAAAGATTTTAAGTTTAGGGGGAAATTCATTTTTCACGTGGATGATAGGTTTTGTCCAACTTGTTTTTAATGTGTACACATCAACGATATACTAAAAACGTTAAAGTTTTTCCTTTGTGTTTTTGAAAAGTTTCGAGTGCAGACAACAACTTTGTCAAAATCATCATTTGAAAGCATCCACAAAAATTACTAACAACGTTGTAATATGCATGCCAGGCCAGTAGTTGGCAATGTCACTTAATAAGGAAAAACTTCACATCTGTGCACATACAGGTGCATCTCAATAAATTAGAATGTCGTTGAAAAGTTCATTTATTTCAGTAATTCAACTCAAATTGTGAAACTCGTGTATTAAATAAATTAAATGCACACAGACTGAAGTAGTTTAAGTCTTTGGTTCTTTTAATTGTGATGATTTTGGCTCGCATTCCCATACGTAACACGCATGTGCATGACATCACTGCTTTCACTAATTATTGTAATTTACACAAAGACACTAACAGTATCGTTTTCAAAAACTTGCATAAAAACCTGTTCAAACGCTGTTGTTGTGTAAATGAATGGCCGAAATGCATAAAAAATGTAATGTTGGATTTTCTGTATGTGTAGTCTGTATTTGTATTTATATTATGGTTTTGTGTTTATAGACCAAAAATAAACAATAAATTCTTTAAATAATGCTGTTTTTCAATAATATTGTAAGGTCTGTTTTTGTAACCAATATTCTCTCTCGATCTAACACACCAAAGATTTCTCTCATGATACTCAGGGTGCTGCAGGAAGTGAATTCCCTTTGGAGTGGCACTCGAAAGCAAGCTATACAACATGGCAGGGGTTTTGACACAAATCCTTTTATACTTCTCAGGGTGGCTTATGAAAATGATCTCAGAAGAACAGAACTTTCCAAACAGTAAATCCTTAAATTTGTCTTAACTTAAAAGCATTTCAAAGCAGAGAACAGTTCATTTGGGTAGAAGATTAAAAAATCAGAAATGTAGAGAGCAGAGACTAATGATCTTAAGTGGGTCGGCCGTCTTTCACCCCACCGGGGGGCTTAGCATGTAAAGGCTGACTTGTCCCACAGCACAGCAGGGGAGCCATACCAAGATGGAATGCCCAAAAATTGCCTGCCACAAATTCAGAACAAATTCTGGGTGTCTTGTGCATCACATGGCCAAAGCCTCTTAGAGTTTGTAAAAAAAAAAAAAAAAAAAAGACTACCGCACTTGTGAAATGAAAATGGTTAATTTAAACAAAGTAGAACAAAAGCTTTATTTAAAGTATATACCATGAAAGTGATTGATTACTGTAGTTTTTGAACATAATTGAATAATGATGTAAAAGGCTTTAATGTAAAAAGTTTATTTAACCAATTGTAACGCATATAAAGTGAGCACAATGAAACAGCACTTTAACGCACAACTCTTTAATTCCGAAAGGCTAAAATGGCCACATTTCCACATTCTCCCAGCCTGAGCATGTGTGATTAAGAGCTTTCTTCCTGACAGAAGAGGTGGGCTGTTGTTGTTGGAAAGAATATGATCACTTAAAGGGGTTCTTTCAATCATAGTGACCGTATGAACTTGCAGGACTTACAACAGTGAGGGAATATGAAATACCCAAATGTTTATCTTGCACTCGTTTTAAAACCAATCTGAATCATGACTCTTTCTGCCTGACAAGCACACAATCAATATCTTGAGTTTTTGATAAGAAAATGCAACTCCACATCTTATTTATTCTACATTTTGCACAGAGGATTCCCTTCAGTGATAAAATATTGGATTGTGTTGCATATTGGATTCTATGATAGAAAGCATATCTATCTATCTATCTATCTATCTATCTGTCTGTCTATCTATCTATCTATTGATGTTTGCATGTACTATAAAATAAAAACGTCTTATTTATTCTACATTTTGCACAGAGGATTCCCTTCAGTGATAGAATATTGGATTGTGTTGCATATTGGATTCTATGATAGAAAGCATATCTATCAATCTATCTATCTATCTATCTATCTATTGATGTTTGCATGTACTATAAAATAAAAACATCCAATAAAAGGGTCTTGGTGGAAAGATAAAAACTGAGAGGAAATGTGGGAGTAATCATGTTTTTTTAAATGATGTGCAATCATACATTGTAACAATTACTTTAGCAAAGTCATATGCATATGCATGTTCTCTGTTTCTCTGTTTTTCTTGAAATCATTGACCTTGGACTCTCTGGAACCGTGTCTTTCACGTCGCTGGCCATTATTTATGTTTATTTATACATGTTCTTGGCAAAAGCTTGCTTGCCAAAGCAAATTATCAGAAAACACAGATACTGTGTTGTATGCAAGTATCCAAGTCAAGTATTTGGATGAAAAATGTGTAGTGGGGTGGGAGTTGGGAAATTAGAAAGATATAAAAAGTGAAGGAAAGATGAACTACCAAGAATTACACAAGATTCTGAAAAAGTTCGATGGGGAAATAATGAAAATGAACTGACTTTAGTCCCTTGGTAGAGAAGGAGATGAAAGAGTCTTGGTAATACTTGGGTTCCAGATGTTTATGCAATAGGAAACCAAACTAAATCGAACTGTCAGGACCCACATTATATCTGGAGATAAATCTACTGTCATTGTGTAAACATTCATATTCCTAGTGTGATGGATCTCCCAGATGCACGTTCTGCTCGCCATCAATACTGTAAACACTGTGAATGATTCACTCTAAACAACCTGACTAACAAACCTAAATATTCTGCGAGAGAAATGTTGATCAGTCTCAACAGATTGTGAATTTCAAAAACATGAAAATGAGCGTGATAATCTGTTCCACCGAGAGGAAGCTGTACTGCAGCCGGTTTTTGTTGTAGAAAGTCAGACGAAAGGAATTGCCCTTTAGTCTTCTAAATTAATCTAAAATAATGTCATGAACAGAGAATACATTTACCTCATCTATACAATTTTGCTTCATTTTGACATCACTTTAAGAGGTTTCAGAGTTTTATTGTGGAAAAGGAACCTACTGAGGAACTACATGTGAGCAAACTTCCTTGAACAATGGAATGCTGTTATCAGGTAAGATTACTTGAGCACACATTATTTAGACCCACCTGCTCTAATGATAAACTGGGTTCATGCATGTTTACAAATGTCAACTTTGTCAAGCTCATTTCCTTGAAATCCATATCAGGATATCTGATTCTTTTATTTTCCCATATATATGTAGTATAACAATTGTCTAAACAGAAAAAATGTAGGCAGAGCATTATCTTGAGAGCAGACAATTTGTTGCCAGCTGCCTCAAGCGTAACAGTTCAGAAATAACACATCTGTTCGCAGCTGTGACTGATTGTCAGGAAAAAAAAAAACTTTATTCAATCACTATATAATTACAAATCTGTCTGAATGCATTAATGCATTTACGCAGTTGTGTTCATGTTGTATCACTGAAGGCATCTTGACACTTTTCGATCCCTGTCAGGATTTCTGAATATAGATCAATGTTTAACCAAATTTTAACCAACACAATTCAATATTTATTAATATGTAAAGATTTTAGTGTAGCAGAATGGTAATATACTTTTTTTCTAATTTCATTCTTCTATGAAGATCTGTATTTCCTGCTAGCATTCTCAAATCTTATACTAATAATTTTCAAATCAATTATAATCTTCAAATCAATAATAAAATACAATTAATTTAGAAACATAGATAATTGGTAATTCTCGCTTTAACATGTTTTTTTTAATGTTTAAAGTAATGTTTCTCATTTTATATGTCTAGGTAGTTTTTATTTTTAAGAAAGTAATTATTTAAATTGTTAATCATTTGCTAGTTTCAAATACTCTTGATAACAGTGAGTTTTGAGAACAATCTGCAGAAAGCAGAAGTTTGGCTTAAGTAAGTTAAGTTTAATATAACGTGCATTCATAAATCTGCTTGTATGTCTTTTATAAGCACTATTAACTTCTTTCATTCCGTCAAATTTTTTACATTGTTATTTATTTTGAAGCATATTGGAATAAGGCTGATTATTGGCTGTGGTGAATGTAAGACAGTGTATGGTTGGGAGGCGCAGTAGGGATTGGTGTTGGCATGACATATGGGCTTTCTCTGCTAGAGCTCCTCCAGTTCTACTGAACAGGTGTAACAGCAATTTACTGGCGGGGACAGCTCAACAATAATTTGATGAGCACCAACTGGCAACAGTCCCTCATCGCTGGGTCTCAGAGCCAGAATATACAGCGCTCTGCCAGCTGAGGCATGATGCCACAGCACCAAAAGCAATGCCAACGTCCTCATAAATGTTGTGTTATGAGTTCATGCATTCTCATGCTGTAATGAGGGTCTAAAACAAAGTTTCTTGGATGCCAATATGTACATAATGATGTAATTGTTTGAGTCTGATTGTTTGCCTTTTGAATTGAGGAAGCAATCATAATGGAGAATTTACATTTTAAATTAATTGTATAGGAATACAAATTTACATTTGAATGAGCATAGAAATCAAAATTGATTTTATTTGAAGTTGACTTCCATAATATGAAAAAAAAAAACACTGTGGAAGTCAATGGCTGTTTGATTATAATGACTATACTTCTCTTATACGTCTCTTTTTAGACATGTTCTGCATCCCAATTTACATCCATCCTAAATAGTATTAAAATTAGAATTAGTGTGTTCCAAATCATAGTATGTTGAAATGAGAATCCCAAACATACCCAGATGGAAATTTGAAGTTCAGATCCATGCACACTCTAATGGCTGTTTCCCACAACCCCTTAGGCATTGGATAAAAAAATAAGTGTTAAAGGGGTCATATGATGCAATTTAAAATTTTCTTTTCTCTTTGGAGTGTTACAAGCTGTTCGTGCATAGATAAGATCCCTAAAGTTGCAAAGACTAAAGTCTCAAACCCAAAGAGATATTCTTTATAAAAGTTAAGACTTGTCCACGCCCTCCCAAAACGCCTCGTTTAAACACGCCCCCACATGTCTACGTCACTGTGTGGGTGAATCGTCGTGAATGGGTGTCCCTTATTTTGGCTCACTGAAGGTGGCAACCCTAGGAGACGCTGTGTGTTTCATTGTGAAAGCGAAACTACTTTGTTTGGCCTTCCAAAAGAATAAACACATTGCATTACACCAAATACACAACATAATGTTCTTTTTAGCAACATCATATGACCCCTTTAAAAACAACTAACATGGTGGATGGTTAAGTAAAGAGGTTTAGATGAAGGGGTTTAAGTAATGAATAATCAATAATTATTCATCTAACCTTATGAAATTTTTTTTTGAAAATATTCATTCAGTGTTATCCGCATTTTATCTAATCTGAACAATATTGTAAACTTTCATATACATTTAGTCATTAACTTATAAATGCATCATCACCCTGAAATGCTTAGAAACATGCAGCGTTACTCTATGTGTTGACGTAATTTTAACTGAAACAGGAAGACAGGGCGGGACATATCAAGCAGCCCCGCCCCTTTTTAAAATAGCCAATAGCGTTCGTTTATATCACTGCTTGGGCTAGAGCCGTTCAGAGCCGTTGAGCTCCGTAAAGCCGCATTTGACAGGGTATGCCAGCCACAATCTCATCCATATTGCTAAAAAATATAGCATTCTGTGTAGAATTCAAAAAGCTCCGATACATTTTGTGGTCTGGACCAGAGCAGAGTGTGTGTGCGGTGTGTTTTAGCAGCATCATATGACCCCTTTAAGACTAACATATTGATACTAACACCCAAAAAACTTTAATTTTGATTTCATGGGGACTTTAACTAAGCAGTCTGTTGAAGACGCAATTATGGTGAAGTAGTATGTCTAAAAGCTCTTCTTCTACACACTCTAAAGTATGCACTTTTTTCACTAAAAGAGTACATACTATACAATAGTCATTTGCCCATGAATGGTAAGCCAAATTCTTCTTCCACATGTAAAAAAAATCTGCATTCTTATTGGTGGAATCAGTTATTCAATCTTTTAAATAACGAGACCCTCTCCAAAGTGCTCCTCTTCCATTTTCTCTGGCCAATTTATTCTGCCCATCATTTGTACTGTGTTAGTCAGAGAGAAAGGCTGTAATAAAGCAGGCTGTTCGTATTCCACAGGCAGAGCGTTTGCAGGTAGCAGACAAAACCAATCACCATAATGTGTTATTCATCACCTTAGAGCTGTTCAACGCAAGGCCACAGCGTGATACAGACACACACCTGATACACAGGCATGCATGCACAGACACGTACAGACACACGCATGGCCTTCTAGCCTAACCGCAGCACTGATACTTTTTTCTAAATCCAGCACATTTTCTAGTTTTCACAGCGATTGTCCAATTTGGCAGAGTTCACATTTTTTCCTCAACAGTGAGTGATTTTTTAACAAGCTTTGTAGAAATAAATAATTAGGTACCCACGGTATAACATAGCTAATTATGGATGCACTGCAACAATCTGACTTGTTTGTCAAGTCAAAAAAAATTTGTATTTATTGTTTTTAGTTCTGTTCTGCAACACATAGGTCAAGTCTGTCATCTCCAGTAAATAAATAAAAGCAATTTCACTGTTGTCATAAATCTGTTTGGTAAATTCTATCTGCTGGTTCCATCTAATTAAGTTCACGACCCTGGATTTTCAGCAGAGGGAGCTCTTCCTCCCAAGGGTTTAATAAAGCACATAGAGGATGTTTACATCTGATACTGCTCAAGTTGATAGTGGGAATAATATATTAGCATAATGAGAAAGATGTAATCTGTGAAAAGTCATTTTAAGGACAGATAATGTTACTGGTGCAAAAGTAACTCTTTTCCTTGTGTGAATGTGTTTATACTTCTGAGGCCTAAACTTAGACCATACAAAAGTAATGAGATCTTATTAATATTGCAATTTTTATTTCCTTGACAGCAGCGAGATTGAGTGGAGAGCAAACTGATTCTTGTTTCTCAGATTTTTCTCCTGAGACCCTCATAATTTGTCTAGAATTTCAGATTTGCCAAGATAAAACATTTGCAGTCAAGTCAAACATTTCAGAAGGAATTCAAAAATAATAATTAAAAAAATAATAATAAAAGTGCTTAAAAGGTTCTTCACAGCGATGCCATAGAACAGGGTTCCTCAATAGGCGGCCCGCGGGCCACATCCGGCCCGTGAGAGAAAAAAGTTTGGCCCGCGCTAATTTCAAATAATGTGGCATGAAAATTTAAACGCAGCATTAGAAAGCTACATTAACGTATGCTGCATTCAAGTCCTCCTGGGACGTTCGTACTTACGAGTTGACAAGTCGTAATAACGACGTCAGGTGCGTTCAAGTCACTTTGGTCGGAACAATATGGCGATTGAACTTTTTTTCCATAAAATTCAACGATTTTTTAAACTTTACATCTATAAAATGATGAATAAAGAATGTGCGTCATTGTGCTTTTGCTTTTTTTTGTTTTTATTCAATTTATGAAGGTGATGTAAACTGAATCATTATATGTTCTTTGGTAATTATACAATAATATAATATTTTGTATATGTAACATATAGTTTTATTTTACATTACAAAAAATTAATCATTTTATTAATTTTAACAAATTTACCATCAATACAGATGCTGCATATCTAGTCTTTGGATGCGTCCATTGCATCCGACACGTTTTCTCACTGACACGCCCCCAACTCGGAAACTCGGGGCTTAAAGAAAATTTGGAGTTTCCCACTCATAATAACGACTTTGTGGTGGCGTTCATGTGCGTTCAACTCGTAAATACGATCTATCCGACATGACTTGAATGCACCAGTACATCGTGTCTACACCGGACGCCGGAGTGGCGCGGCGCGACAATAAAATACAAGAACTCCTTATAATCAGTGATGCTGTCTTGGATGCGGCGCGACACGACAAATCCCAGACAGTAAACTGCTGACTCGTTCTATTTATAACGTACTGACACAATGTTCAAATGATTTGCAATGCTTTGTCGCGTCCAGTGTAGATACGATGTGACAGCAAAAACATGGCGAGTGTGTAGAAAAGAAAAGTGGACACGGAAAATAGATGATTCAAATGTGAATGGACTGAACAGATTTGAGTGAGTGAGTGAGTGATATCTTTGTTATGGAATACACGTGTTGGTTCGCAGTGAGTTCACAGTTTTAACGTAGCCTACAAGTTTGCTTTAATTTATTTTCAAGATCTGAGGTAAAATATCTATTGTTGCTTTCACTATGACTATAAAGATAACGCAAAATAATATTCAAACTCACATTAGACACTTTTAACATTGAATAAAACACATAATCATTACCTGAGATTATCACTGTAATATTTTGTATGTTGTTCCTGCCGCGACGTCGCAGAAAATAAAAACCGTTCCTAATGTTCCTAATGGTCACGTATCGCTGTCGCGGGTGGTTTGGACAAAAACTACATGGAAAAGATACTTTTTATCGCATCGTGTCTGGTTGGGACAAACAGTGTTACAGTTTGATCCCCCCCAAAAAAATATTCTCGTAGCGTACGGTTGAACCACTGTTGTCACATGGAGTATTTTAACAATGTCCTTATTCTACGTTTCTGTGTTTGGGAACATTTCATTTGCATTGTTGTCTATGCAGTGCAAGAAAGCTCTCGGATTTTATCAAAAAGTTCTTAATTTGTGTTCCAAAGATGAACGAAGGTCTTACAGCTTTGGAACGACTTGAGGGTGAGTAATTAATGACAGAATTTACATTTTTGGGTGAACTATCCCTTTAAGCAGTGAGTTACAAGGTTGTTTGGGAAACACACCAGCTCAACTAGACAATGGTGGGTGGAGAAATAGCCTTTGCTAACAAGATTTGGGCTGCATTACACTTTATGTTTTTTATGCCCTTCACTCGCTAACTTCCCTCTGTCTCGTTGACTCTGATGTACACCATTGCTCGAGTGCCCACTACTGGCAAAACTCTTGCAAATCGGCTGAATTGGAAAACACCAAGCCCTTTAATCACTTGGAATCCACTATGGAGTTGATATATTATTAAAATTTTTTCCCTTATCATTTTGTTTGGTGCAGCATTCTATATATATAGGTATGCTTAGGCTGGTTTAAATATTAAAAAAATTAGATAATGAATATGTCATAGAGTGACATAGGTGACGTCACAATCGTTTTACATTGAAATATATGGAGTGGCCAGAAGTGTACATATGAAGTAAACTCACTCACTCTGTCAAAATCGAGGGTCTGTCCATATAAACTTCCCTCATCCACTTCAAGAAGTGGAGCAAAATGGCAATGGGGATTCCTAGAGGGAAAGTGCTTAGGAAAGTTTGTGAGTATACATGTCTAAAAGCGAAGTGGAACACAGCCTTAGTGTAAATAGACATTGACCATGTTTAATTAATTTTTTCTATACCCTGTAACAACTGTCTCATTTGTTTACATTTTTTGGGATTTTAGGAGGAAAAATCTCAATTTAAATGTTAGAATGTTAAATGAGCAATACAGTTTTCCTCTTGTTTGTAATTCTGGTTGAGTTTTGTCAACTCTTAACGTTTGAAAACAAGAAGAATAGGCAATTTGTTGAAGCATGCTCAACATACAATACCTCTGCTTGACCTTGTGGAGAAATGAAACAATGCATTCGTTACATTCAGCCGAGGCGGGGTTGGAGAGACGGCATGGAAACTGTAAACATCTATCATTAGAGCTCTGCAAACAAACTCTGAACTCCGAGAGCAGATTCCACAGGCTTTTCAGGGAACATCTAATGAAACTAAATCCAGGGCTCTGCGTCTATCCCACAACACCCCCCACCCTCGCCCGGGTCATTATGACTGATGAGGTGCTACTCTACGGCCCTGACCCACTCAGCTCTCTGCTTTCTACAATGGAACGCACACACTCGTGTAGTCTAACACGGAGGCCATTATCTGCCGAACAATATTCTCTGCACACAACCAGCTCCATTATACAGCCTCATTTCTCTAAAGACACGGGCGGATGGGAGCGAGCTCATTTCACACTGAAACATTACACCTGAGAGGCAGTCTTTTAAGGGAGAAGTAACACAATAGATTTGAATCGAGACCAGCAGGATGACGGGAAAGCAAGGTGTGGGATTGTCAAATTAATCTGATTATTGAACATTCAAAGCAGAGCAGTGCTATCTGATGTGGCTTTCTTCCCACAACTGCTAATAACTAATCTATTCTGTTCTCTTTTGTTCAGTATGACATTTGATGGAAGCCCCCACCACACGGGCTGAGTTATCTGGGATAACCAAAACCCTCCCTCCCACCAACTCCAAAGAGCTTTGAAGCTCCAGCTTGACAAATGAAAGAACGTACAACAGATAAATGATGGGCCATCCGTTTCATTACATGCATGATGAGACATGATGAAACCTTGTTTAACAGCAGGGTATATTTTGGTTTTTGTCTGAACGTATTTCTAGTACACACATGTTAGTTTTTCCATCATGGTGGGGACTTCCCATCGACTTCTGTTGTTTAATAGGCTACTCAGCAAATAACATTTTCGACCCCTAAATCTCCCCTTAGATCTCATATAAACCTATTGCATTTTCATATTTTCATTATTTAGTTTATTAAACTGTTTTCTAGTTCCCTGCATGTCTTTTCAAGAGTCAAATGAATGGAATCTTATAGACAATTCTATTAACATACTAATGAAACCGTAATCTAATGTGTCTACCGTTATTAAATCCCTACACTGCAGTCTATATGATAAAGCTTAATCAAATAAGTATACTTCGGTATTTTGGTTACAGCATAACCCATTCAGTTTAACTTTTGTTTCTCCATGCCAACAATGACAAAAAACACACGTTGGAGAACAGAGAGGATGCAAAACTTTCCATTTGCTCTCTATTCAATCTCTCTAAAGCAGGAATGTCTAACCCTAACCCTGCTCCTGGAGAGCTACCATCCTGCAGACATCAGTCACACACCTACCTGTAATTATCAAGTAACCTCGAACACCTTGATTAGCAGGTTCAGGTGTGTTTGATTGGGGTTGGAGCTGAAATCTTCAGATCTCCTGGAGCAGGGTTGGTGACCCCTGCTTTAATGTTTAGGTTATGCTATTTCAACAAGATCTCAAATTGTGCTCGCATTCGAATATGAACCTACCAGTATAAACTTTCCCACAACCAAATAATCTGATAAGCTATTTAGATGAATTTTATAGCATTGTATTCCTAATGTAGATTCTGTATGTCAGTAGTTCGCTCATTTTCTATCAGAAATTTTTCAGTTTTAGGAGAAATATCTCTCAATAAATTCATTGAGTTGAGTAATGAAATATAAAGTTTTGAGCAATACATTCTGGAATCAATCTTCTGAAGAGACAAAGTTCAGATGAGATGTGAGCTTTCCTCTAAACAACCTTCTCATTCTCATCTCATGAAAGGTGAAAGGTTTTAACATATATATGACCAAAAATGAAGGGTCTGACATACTTTTACCCACCTTCATTCCAAATCTGTCACTCCAAGCCCTTTACCAGACTGAATTTGTTCCCACTCTTGCAGCTTTTACATTTTGTGCTAGTGTATTCACCATCTTTGGTCATTATTTACCCACACACATGTTGTTCCAAGAAGTGTTCCATAACCTTTTTTTTTTTTTTCAATGAAACAAGACAAAAAAGCACCACAAAAAACACTTGAAAGGGCACAAATGCAATAACTGTCAGGACAGAAATTTAAAGCTGAAACTCTGAAATCTTATTCACATCACCAGGTTCACATTCAGAAATTCACACCCGATGTTGACAACAATGACGGCAAATGTATTCTTTAGTGTCATAACTCAATGCAGCATGCCAGTTTGCATATGTATAACAGAAAATCAGATTTAAGCTCTGGGAGCACACAATATTTACTAAGTAATGAGTTCAATTTCAGACTGTTCATTGCACAAAATTTGGTATGTATCACATAAGTCAAATGTGCTTTTATTTTTTGATCTTCATAGAACTTTGCATTTCTGGGCAAACTATTGTTTTAAGGACTGTCAGGCAGTTCATCTGTATTATGTTGTTTTTAGATGTTGGTTCACCGTGACTGACTAGCATTGGAGGTAATGTGAGAGAGCTGGCTCGATGCTCACAGCCACAGGGATTTGGCAGACATTCTGAATGATGGACAGAAGATGATTTATGAGAACACCACATGCAGTCGAGGTGGAGCTCCACAAACCCCCTCCATTTTTATGTGGATTGTTGGGGCATCACTGCAGTCCCACAATCCTTCCCTCCCTCCCTCTAGCTTTCTGATTGGTAACAGGTGGCTGAGATGGATGTTCAGGCAGGAGGGAGAGAGGAATGGTCGACTCAAAAGCAAATGAGTTACACAGTTATGATGAATCCCCAAATGAATGACTCTGAGTGCTGAATGAAGCATCCTCATGACATCATCATCACTCACCGCTAACGACTGTTAATGACTCAAATTACATGTCCTGGGACAAACCTTCATGTTTGGGCCCCCTTTTAATTTATCTGTCAACGAAAGGTCCACCTCTGTTCTGTTGAGTGGTATGCTTTCCATCCATACAAACAAAGGGAAGCTGTGGTCCTCCAAGGATCTCAAAGGCTGGTAATGAGCAAAATCCTTTTCATATGCCATGACAACCCTTGTGTAAAAGAAGTACACTGTTGCATACTTTTATAGCAACTTATTTACAATTAAATTAAAATATATTATAGTTAAAATTTGTGTTGTGTTTTTATCTACTTATTTAGGAATTCTAATTTCATAATTCCTTTTATTGTCTTTGAAATATGGTTAAGTGTACTGCCAAATGTACTGACAATCATTTATGTAAACATATACTTTAATATAATTTGTGTTGAAGCTGTATGTCATGCATTTAAATGTATTTGTAATCTCACGTTTGCAATGATGAAATTGCAATTTAGTACATTTAAAATATATTAACTTTAAATGTAATATTGAATAACACCACAGTCTGTAATCAAGTACCTTAAAAGCACTTTAGTATGTCAGTCAACACATCAAAATAAACATACTTTTTTAAAAGCATGACAAAAGAATATTAAAGGGGTCATATGATGCTTTTTTAAAGATCATTAAAACATCATTTGAAATGTACTTTTAAGTAAAACTTTTAATTTGACATTATTACAAAATACACTTTTTAAAGCTGTACTTATGTGTGTTCTAAAACATGAAAGTGTCTTTTTAAGTTCACTTAAGTTTTATAAATATATACTTTTAAAATTTGAAATGAAGTACACTACAAAGCACACTGAATAGAACTGAGTGCACTTCTTTCTCACAAGGGAAAGATTCAACATCCATCTTATGCTGTGTTCAAGTCCTCCTGGGACGTTCGTACGAGTTGACAAATCATAATTACGATGTCAGGTGCGTTCAAGTTGCACAAAATTCAACGATTTTTTAAAACTCTACATCTAGAAAATTATGAATAAAGAATTTGCATTACTGTGTTTTTGCTTTTTTATGTTTTTATTCAATTTATGAAGGTGATGTAAACTGAATCATTATATATTCTATGGTAATTATACAATAATACAATATTTTGTATATGTCACTTAAATAGTTTTATTGTATATTACAAAAAAAAAAAAAATTATTCATTCCAACAAATTTTCTGTCAATACAGACACTGCATATCTATAGTCTTTGGCTGTGTCCATTGCATCTGACACGTTTTTTCACTGACACGCCCCCAACTCGTGAACTCGGGGCTTAAAGAAAATTTCGTGTTTCCCACTCGTAATAACTACTTTGTGGTGGAGTTCATGTGTGTTTAACTCGTAAATACGATCTATCAAACATGACTTGAACACACCATTAAAGCAGACCAGTTCTGCTAATTCTCACAATTTTTTTTCTCTCTCTCAATGTTATATGTTATATTATGCCTATGGAGCCCCATACATGACATGCATAAAAATAAATAAATAAATAAAAAACTTAGACTGCAGCAATCTCCTCCCGGATCTGTTAAACCCAGTCGCAGCTTAATTCAGACACACCTAGTAGCTTGTCCAAACTGGTCAAGAAGGTTGTTCAGAGTACCAGTTGGATCTGGTTTAAACCTGATCAGTCATCTTGCTCAACCAGACTGGACCATCACTTGTATCTTACAAAAGGAACTTGACAATCTGAATCTATGACATTTTTTTGTTTCGTTTTGTTTTTGTCATGTGTGCTTTACTAATTCGATTCAGTCTTTTAATTAAGTGGGTGTTTTTCTGTGCCATGTTTTGTGCCTGACTGCTCTCATAACAGCTCTCTATGTGGTGGTACAGCTGTAGAACCTCTGAAAAATGATGCTTCTTTCTTGGCCACTTCTAGCAGGCTGCTGCCTATAGTAATCACTGCTGAAGTACACAATGGAAGTCTCTGTTACCTATTGTTCAGAGTGACTGATGAAGGCTAAATTAGAGATTATGAGTAGATGAAAGGTACACGACCCAGCCAGAAGAGGAGGAGGAGGGAGACGAGATCAGATGAAATGGCCACAGAAATGATCTGACCACTTTCAGCAAACCGTTACAAAGCATACAATATATACAAATTTTCAAAAGTTTGGAGCGAGTAAGAGTTTTTTTTTTTTTAAAGAAATTACAATAACAATTTTATTCTGCAAGAACACATTAAATTGATCAAAAGTAACAGTAAAGACATTAATTATGTAACAAAAAAATCGATTAAAAAATATATTCTTTTGAATGTCCTATTAATGATATAATTCTAAAAAAAAAATGTATGACTGTTTCCAGAAGAAGAAAAAAATTGAGCAGCACAACTGTTTTTAACATTCATAATACTAGCAAAATTTTCTTGTGCACCAAATCAGCATATTGGAAGGATTTCTGAAGGATCATTTGACACTGAAAATTCAGCTTTTCTGTTTTACAGTTTAAAACAGAAAAACAGTTATTTTGAATTGTAATAATATTTCACAATGTTACTGTATTTTTGATCAAACAAACTCTTGAAAAGTAGTGTATCTTTAATCGTAAAATGTAATTTGATCATCAGTATCATTGTAAACACTTTCAGAATGATTTCTTAGAATAAACCTAACTTTATTGTCTGTTACACATGGATACTAATAAAGTTAACGTTGTCATTATCTTCATAGTTTTTGATATTGGTGTGAGCAGGCCTTAAAGGGATAGTTCACCCAAAAATGAAAATTACCCCATGATTCACTCACCCTCAAGCCATCCTAGGTGTATATGACTTTCTTATTTCAGACGAACACAATTGGAGTTATATTAAAAAATGTTCTGGTGGAAGTCATCCGCTGGAATGCCATGAACGCACATATGACAGTTAGCGGAAGCTAGAGATTATGGTTTATTGGGTTTTAAATATGGATATTTTTCTCACACAAATGCATCGCTTCGCTTCAGAAGGCTTTTATTAACCCCTCAGATCCGTGTGGAGTACTTTTTATGATGGATGGATGCACTTTTTTGGGCTTCAAAATCTCTATCCCCATTCACTGCCACTATAAAGCGCCAGGACATTTTTTAATATAACTCTGCTTGTATTCATCTGAAAGAAATATATGACTGAAGTATATGACTGAAAGAAAGTCATATACACCTAGGATGGCTTGAGGGTAAATCATTGGGTAATTTTCATTTTTGGGTGAACTATTCCTTAAAGCTATAGTCCATAAGTTTTGCCTCTTTGTCGCCATCTCTGTTTGAAAACCTGGAATTGCAGCTGGGTGCGGAATTATCTAGCTTGCATGGGTTGTGTGAGTCGGCACGGCCCCAGCGTGGATGAATCTAATGTTCAGAAGAGTATGTGTGGCAGTCAGTCACCGCACCGGTGTGGATATTTTACTGTACTTCGCAATCACAGATTCTAGCCTACGTCTTGGAATATAACCCAAATAAGAATTTTCACCGTATATTGCCATCTGAACAAGTAAGTAACAAGCCTGCCACGTTTGTTCTGACCAACTGAGGAAAAAAGCATTACCATAAATCTCGCTACCAATGGTGATTAAATCTAAAGATCGGTTAGCTCATATCACATCAAACCATTCAAATTATTATTATTGTTATACTTTATTCTCAAATGATTAATGTTAACAACATCAGCATTGGTGACTATGAGTATAGTGTGTATTAGCTTGTAGATTTCAATTTCTGCACAGTCTAATCTAAGTGTCATACTCTTCGAATTTAATTTTAAGAAATTCTTTTAACCCAAAAAGCAAATTATGCTCCTTTCGAACTGGTTTTCTTTAAAATACAAATCTTTGTAATCCCAGGCTATCTGTAATCAGAAGCGCATTTATAACTGGAATATAATTTAATTTCATGCACAGGTGTTTCATAAACACATAATCCTTTATGGATTACAATACGCCATCAAAATGATACATTTAATTATTCTGGCTGCTGTGAGAAAAGGCTATAAACGATCGGCCACCTGCAGGATCCTCACATGCGATAGCCTAGTAGCCGGGACAACTTCTTTATGTTTACAGACGTGACGTAATGACGTAGAGCCATGCTCGAATTTCCCGCGAAAACCTACCTGTACCACTCAAATTAGAAAACATTATTATAAGCTAACCGTTGTGAATCGGGCTAAAGTAAGGAGATAGTTTCGAACACTGGCTGGTTATGTACTTGATCAAATATTGATTTTGGATCATTTTTAACCAAAAAAAGTTACGGACTGCAGCTTTAAATCTTCTTTATATAGAATATTTAAATCTAAACAGATTCCACCCAAAAATCTGCCTGTCATGATGTTGCATGGCCTCTTTATCGCTGGAGTAGTGTTTACATTGCACAGTCACTTCATTACCAGCCCATTTTTGAGTATTTTCACATTCAATCGTCACATAAAAAGCTGTTACACTTGGAAGGCAACAGTGTCTGTTTCAGGTTCCTGACAACCTGTTCTGAGAATGGAGACAGATGATCACTATGAGAAAGGTGTAGAAGAGCACTGGGAAATCTGAGGTTCATTTAACGCTCCCTCAGCCACTTTCTGAACTCTGAAAGCTTGTTTGCTCTGGCATTTGTTAGTGCTGTTTGTGTTCCTAATCATCACACCCCTCCTCAGTCCCAGTGATTAAAGACAGCCGCATCCAAACATTGTATATGCACACAGTCGGTAACACAATGCTAACTGATCTAATTTTCTCATTTCTTTTGTGGTCCTATTAAATATAATAATTGGCACCCATTTTTGAAAATATTCTTCACATGACATTCCAAATAACGAATTAACTAATTAACTAATTATTTAACTAATTAACTAATTATTTTCACATTTAGTTTGATATTTTTACATTAAAAGGTCTAATGTTATCTATATATGAAAATACATACTGTATGTTAAATGGCATATAAATATTCACTGTATTGTATCTATCACACAATAGCTGTTTATTACCAGTTTTCAATCTCTCTTTTATTTCAGCAATATTCTATGCCCTGCTTGCTCACGGTGTGCTTCAGTGATGCTCGGGCCTGTGTTAAGGTGGGCTTTAGGGCAAGTGTGATGCAGTGAACATAATAAATAACAGGTGTGTGGGCTAGAGGGGGTGTGAGGCTTCCAGCTGTCCCAGCAGTCTCAGGTCATGTCCTCCCCATCTGCCGCTTCAGCTCCCCATGTTTCCCAACACCTGAAGTGCGTCTGTTAGGTGGTGCCCTCGTTCTTTCAGCCAGGGGTCAGAACCCTTCTCCACTAATGGTGCCAATCCTCAAGAGGGAGGCCAGAACCCTGCTGCTCATCCAATGTGTCTCTCTGAAATACATTTATGAAGGAAAATACAACCTTTTTCTTGAAAGGATTGTGACATAATTTCGAAATGAATGTTTTCAAAGATATTAAACATATCTGAAATTCTATCATTACGGCTTTCAGAAATGTTTAGCATGGTAATGAGTATGGCAATGTTAATGTATTTGGTCTTGGTGGAATAGATCTGCTACTCAGCTGCTGCTGTTATTGCTGGTGCTGTTGCAGAGCAAGTACAGAGACTTGCTACTGCCAGTGAATCCACATACATGCTGCTGCTGAACAAATAGCATACATGAAATTACCTGTAGTTTGGATGGCACCCGGTGGCTGTTTGTGGTATAACGCCTAAACAAAATTGCACAGGAACCTCAATTTTTTTTTATATCAACTTCAAATTTGGAACACAACTTATTTAGACATATGGCTTTAATTTTATAGCAATTTTGGATTAAACCATATTTTATAAAATATTTATTTTATTTAAAATAAAATAAAAATAGTACAGTACATTTTCTTTACAGTAAATTTAAACATATAACTTTTTTATGCTTTCATTTTTTTTAATGATTTCAAACTTTGAACTTCTGCAATAATCTGCAAT
>NW_015636881.1:291042-335393 GCF_001515625.1 Sinocyclocheilus rhinocerous
CACACACACACACACATTGGGTTTCCATGTTTTATGGGGAGATTCCATTGATGTAATGTTTTTATACTGTACAAACTACATTTTCTATACCCTAACCCTAACCTAACCCTCACACAAAACTTTCTTCATGGGGACCAAAAACTGTCCCTATAAGGACAAAGATTTTGTATATTGCCATCTTTGAGGGACATTTTGTCCCCATAACTTAGGGTATACATGAACCACACAAACATACACAGTTAAGAAGTTAAATAAAATAGTTTCTTTTAAACTTTTTCTGTAGACTGAATTATTTGTTTTTAGACAAGCCAATAAAAACATGCATTTTCAATAAATGACATGGTTGTTTCACCTTTTTCAGTGTTGCATCAGTCTGGTAAAGGTATTGCGCATGATAGTCTAAAGGTTAACAGTAGTAACAATAGATGCTGAAGGGGTTTGTTTATGACCTGCTGTTAAAATTCATTGCTGTCAGCTACAACAACAGTCAGACCAGAGTGAATGAATGAATCTTTCAACTGTTTAATCTGCAACCATCTCCTAGTCTCACAACCTTAATTCAAATTATGCCTGTTGAATGAAATCGATCCAAAGAAGCATAATTTCAGACCTGACCAGAAAGCAACCCCTAACAATGCAATTATGTTCTAAGGGCATTTGTTACTTGTCCATAGGCTCTCTTAAACACAGTAATTGCATTGCCTGGTTGGTCTGGCCAAGTATTTATAACAATGCAATGACTGCTTAGGGAGCTATTATAGTGTGGGGCCGGGCTGTGATTGATGGGATATCAAAGTGACCCCACCCATAGCATTTAGCAATAAATGCCGTTTTTGTTCATGTGACCAGAACACAACACTCTCACCTGCAGCTCTGTGTCACAAAACACCGGATTCTCAAACCGGACTGCGGACACAGGGTTATTAGACATTTTTACCACTTCTGAGTGTGATTCTTACCTAGGCCTTCTTGCATAGAAATGTGCCCTATAACTACAGTTGTGCAGCTTGCTCACTAATTTTGAACATTTGAATATCTATATGTAATATAATGTAATACACATTTGAATGACTATGTGGTTTGCATACCACGTTTGTCTCCAAAGTTTATAAACCTTTATAAACCTGTTGCAGAATTTATACAAATATAACAGATCTAATATTTTATTTAGCACTGCCTTTGCTGAACCTACATAAAATATTTACACATTTCCAACAAGACAAAAAACAAAACAATTTATACCGGTCATCCTGTTTACATATGTTTACATCCTCTTTGCCTTCCTGAGCATCTATGAATGTTTGCACCTTTTGTATACAGAGTCTGTAAAAATACAGACCAATGTACCACGTTAATATGAAGGAATTTTGCATATGTTTCCCCCCCCCACCCACAGGTGTTTTAACTGTATATTGAATTACACATTGCCTTGTGTTATAGGGTTGAAGAAAATGTCTTTAAACTTAATGGGAAATGTACTGCCAGGGCACAATACTGTATGAGTCACTATAGAACAATATTGAATTAAAAGGTACTGTAAAATATTAAATCAATGCATATTAAAAATGAAGAAATATAATATAAATATAATAAATTATATAATTATGAAAAAGTATAATACTTTTTAGCTAAATTGAATATTTTTTAATAAAAATTGATTAATAATATTTTAATAATAAAATATTTTATATTACCTGTATCGTTGTTATGTGTCATGATAAATTAAACTGTCTCTCAGTGGTGTCATATCACGTAAAAAAATGTCTGAGCCTTGATAACATGATCATATTGATCCACAGGACCAGCTTGATCAGAGTTTTCAGTTATTCACCAGCTCTTGTGGAGGTCATGAGGCATCAATTTTTTATTCTTCATTTCAATTTTTCATCTTTTCCATATTCAGGGACGCAAGTCAAGTCTCCTCTTCTCCCCTGCCTCGCTTTGTTTCTCTTTCTATTTTTCGGTTTTAAAAAGAATCCCTTGCACATTTGTACTCAGATGCCCTCAATTGCATTATGAAGAAGAAGAAGAAACACTGTATGTTTAATGTGTATCAAAGGAATCCTGAGTGTAGTAGCATATAAGATATTAAAGTGTGTCTGTGCATGATAAATAACTGATTCATTTGATTTGAGTCTTGACTGGGATCTGCAGGTAACCGTGGCAGATGTGCAGTGATACAGGACATGCAGATGGGATACTAGGTTTGGGACTCATGCTTTCAGTTTCATTTCTCATTTCCAGCAAATAAAACCCAGTTTGCCATGTGCAAATGTATTATGCCTAAAAAGCCAGACTGAGATGAATACATCAGGAAGCTGTTTTAATGACTAACATTTCTATTGTATTTGTCCATAGAACAAAAGCTGTCACACATCACAGGGAGGGAATAAGATAAGTGTTTTTTTCTTTGCTTCTTTGTTTAGTTTTTGACCGTTTATCTAGAAAGTGATTTTGAAATGTGGCTTTAGAATTTTTCATAAGCTTTATTGCCAAGATTGTCTAGGTTACAGAAGCTTATTATGCACAGAGAAATACTACAATGAGACACAACAAAATACAATAAAGTAGAATTAAAGTGAGAGCAAAAGCACAACAGGACATGACATCCATAGCATAACATGTACATTTGTGTAAAGGGGAATGTAAAGTGCCACAGCGCTTATGGTATGTACAGGTAATTGACTAAATATGAGTTTTATTTACATAATGTATACAAACTATGTTCACAATGAAAAGATTACATCATGGGGAGACCTGTGAGGCCGTTTTAATTGTTCATGAGGTACATGACCTGAGGGCAAAAACACTGCACTTGTTCCTGGATGTTTGCTGACATGTCCGATATCACGTGATATCCTTGCAAGGTTACATTCATAACTCATAGGCTGTTTAATTGTAACATGGTAATATAACAATATCAAAATTTGAGGTGAAGTTACATTTGACCTTTTTGATTCTAATGAGTGATATTAAATATTTTACATGACAGAAAATGACTCACGTGAATCAGCAGATTCGCTGGTTTAATTTGGTAGACCATCCTCACACGCTTTTCATCTACAAATTTTTAATAAGAGGGAAAACAGAAATATTATGCCTTCCTAACTTACTTCTACTAGACCAACAGAAATGCAGTTCTACTAAGATACGGTTCTTGTGTGTGTGTGTGTGTGTGTGTGTGTGTGTGTTCTTACTGAATCGTGTGTATTCATCGGTCTGACACTGCCCTCTACTGCTTACTGTTGGTATTGTTTGTTATATTTCAGCACAAAACGTTTTCGTTAAATCTTTTAGGCATCAGTATCTCACAGGAAGAAATTTGATGACATTAACAATCTAACCACCTTTGTGTAGTTAACAAGTTGAGCGTAGAAGAGCAGCAATAGACAACACAAGTCAGATGAGCAGCCCATTTAAATGAACCACAATAAAATAAGCTTAATTTATAAATCTAGCCTATAGCCACGGTTTTGTTAAACAACTCTTTGAGAACGTAAGACTGTAACAAAGTGTAAAAGATGAGCAAATTTAATTTCAGGTTATTTGAATTAAGCACTGGGAGACAGTTAAGGACTTATTGTTGAGAAATTACGTTTGGTTCATGGACTGGTGGAATGACCGATATTTACGACAGACTGCACATTCAAATATGTAAATATTTAGCCTGTACATAAGTTTCTTGTTGGTTACTGAACAATTAGCACACATAGTACACATTTTATTGTTGTATTGTATTTTGTTTTGTATTATTTCGAATATAACTCTTTATGGTTGTATTTTATAACAGCTGAAGAGAAGTGGAAGTTTAAAAAAAGACCTCTGGCTCATCCTTTTATAAATCTAATTTGAAAATTGCGTTAAAAAAAATCTAACTACTATTAGTTTTGAGCTTGAAAGTATGAACATGTTTGAACATGAAGTAAATTTGAAAAGTGATTTATTTATCTGTCTTTATTTTTCTAGGTAATAAACTGATAATTGATTCCTTTATTTTCGTGAAGTGACACATCAGTATTACTTACTTCCTGTCTACCCTTACCAAAAAGTAGTATACTTCAAGTTTATTTTAGTAAGTATACTTAAGTAAAGTTCAAGTATATTTTTAAGTATACTTTATGTAGTAAGTATACAAATATCAGTGTACTAGTAGTATACTTGTAAGTGTACTATTTCAATACTCAGCACAATTATAGCAAAAATATATTTAGACTTTTTCTGAGTATAAGTCAAGTATACTTAAATGTCATTTTAAGTATATTTCTGAGAAGTACATAAAGCCCATTTCTGAGAAGTACATAAAAAGTAGACTAAAAGTATACTTTCCTATTTTTAGTTTAAAAGAAGTATACTAATAGCACACTTGAATAAACTTATTTTTCGTAAGGGTAGTGCCAAATTTACACCACAAAGGTGGCACAGAAGTCCTTCTGAAGTGGCATTTAGGTGTATTGACACAGACTGTTTAATGCTGCTCAGAGGTGGAATATATGCATTTACACAGAAATGATAACCATGTACTTTGATCCTAGAAGCTGAGTTGGTCGAGAGTTGGCATTATTTAGTCAGGCTTTCATGAGGCATTACATCTAGATCTATACACATGATTTTTAGCAGGCACAGAGCAGCCTTAACTTAGCTGTATAAAGATGCCTTAGGAGAAACAACTGAAATATTAAAGAAATCTCATTTGTAATCTTTTTTTCTTAGTCTCAGCAAATCTCAGAGGTCTTATTTCTTTTTGACTCATGAATTAAATGCAGATATATCATTATGCGTGTGCTAATAGCATTCAGAATGAAGCTGTCTGTGGCACTGTGTGATTTGCCCAAAGGGAAAAGGAACGAGCAGCTTTCACACAGCTCTTGGCTTTCATACTCGTCTCGCACCCTCAGTTTTGCAGGTGTCCCGACTAAAGTGGCTTTAACTGAAATTCTACACGTGCTTACATTGAATGTACTGAAAAAAATTTAACTTCTGAGCAGATTAATGTTCTGTGTCCAACAAGTGCATCCAAAACTTTAGTCAGTGACTTAATTTGGGAACTGGGTGGAGAGAAAAAAAACCTGTCAGTCCATCTCAAGGGATAGTTCAGCCAAAAAAGAAAAATTCTGTTATCAGTTAGTCATTCTCAAGTTGTTCCAAACCTATATAAGTTTATTTAGATATTTTGAAGAATGCTGATAACCAAACAGTTGACAGTAGCCTTTGACTTCCATAGTATAGAGAAAAAAATATACGCAAGTCAATGGCTATAGCTAAACATGTATCACCAAACAATTCACATATTCTCAATGGAAAAACACTGAATTAACTTCAGATGTGAGACTGGGTTGATAGTAGCACACAGTTGATCAGGTTGTATATTGTATTTGTTCAAACTGTTAGTTAGTTCACAGTTTGGGTAGTTTGTGTTGGTGTAGGCTATTATTCTTTCACCTCTAAAGTTAGTGCTCTGATGTGCTGATAAATTTAATTAATCGACATGTACAAAAAATACTTTTAAAAATATGCATTTGTCCTGTTTAGGACTCTTCATTTGTGAGCATGGTCTAAAACGAAACTGATGTTGATGAGTAAATAAATTGGTTAATCTGCAGTAAAAGATGTTGTAACTGCAGAACTTCATGTAGCAACACATTATTGGGATTAAACCACCAAAGCAGAAATATGTGGGAAAATGAATTTATGCTGTGAAGGAAAACGATAGCCTGACCCTGCTTTTATCTGACATGCATGATGTGAATAAATCGACTTGAAGAGATCAAATCAGCAAAAATTTCATTGGCAGTTACATCTTCTGACAAGCTAGGAAGTTTTTCACCCAGAACTATGTTTCCAGAACTTTGAGGAAACATTCCTGGCATGCAAAACTGGAAAAAAATAAGAATCATGTCTCAGTGTTTGTGTGTGTGTGTGTGTACCTGGCATGAGTGACATACAGCGATGTTTCAAATGTTATAGGACACATGTTGGTGCTAATAATAAACATGGTCCAAGGAAGAACAAGAAGACTGATAAGAACATAAAGAACATTTGTCTGTTAAAATGACTAATTTTTCACAGTGGGATATTAGAGGAAAATGTATTAAAAGACACTTTAAATATTTTTTAGAAAATTCTTAAAAGCAGCTGAGTAATATAATTCTTATACACTGTTGCTTGTCCACTTTTCCAGTTTTTATCATGATCGGTCACTTGAGCTGTGAATCCCTTCTGGCTCTGAGTCTCTCTGTCTGTGTCTGTGTCTGTGTCTGCTGTGGACAGGAGCCGTATTACACTGGCCATCTCACTGCTGCTCTCCTGCCATCTATAGTCTCCATGACTGAAAATAATTTATTTTCCAATTACATCCACGGCACTGTGAAATGAAATGTCATCCTGTTTGGTGGTATTGGGCTTTCTGAAAACTCTCATGTTGCAGCTGATCACAGTCAAAATCAACAGAACATTTGACAAGATACCAGATAATTTAATGCAAACCTGCCACTGAAATTTCCTTTAAAAACAGCAAAATGTCAGCTGTTTGAGGGCAGTCACCTAATAATAACCCTCTGTCATGACATGTAATAGTTTGACCTCACTATGAGCCTGCTGTCTCTCAGAGGTTTGGGTTTCAGTCAGTGGAAGCAGATGTGAATGTATGCTTGTGATATCTCACATTGATGCAGTGCTAATGTATCAGAGAGGAAGGGAAGTTTAATTGTGTTAGACTTCTGATGAGGCGGCCTCATGGGAAAGCGCCGCTCGTTCACTAATGTGTGTCAGCAGCCGGACACTTCTGGGAAACCTTTGACAGTGTCCTTAGCACAAACACAAATAAGCATTGGATCATTTGCCAAATCTGTTTAACCAAAATGCTATTATTAGAGTTTCAAATCAGGGTGCTCTCACTTTTGTTTGACGGTGCTTAGCACCTTCTACCACCTACGCAGAACCTGGCTTTTTGTAGACCTCTACAGTACAGAAGAAAGACTAAAACCCTGTTTAAATGTTTTTTGGCTGGTCATTTATGGTCAGCTCTACTGTACTGTATTTACTGTACATGGTTTATCTACTGGACTACCAGCCAGTGGACCTGGCAGACCAGCATCGCAACAAACCCACATACAATTAGTTGACTAACTTCAACTGATTTTAAACAATCCGTTTTTCTTTTGTCTGAACAGTAAGGACTGCATGGAGGTGCTCGGTGAGGTCTGCAGATCTTCAGTATCACAGACCTTTTCTGAGGCCCAGACTAATTTCACGCTAAGGTTTAGAAATCTTGCTTGCATGTTTAGCTGATGTAAGATCATGAAGGTCTCCAAATATTTTAGAATAAATTTTTTTGGCAATTTAAATTCCTATATTAAACAGACTGTGAAAAATGTGGGAGTTATTTTTGATTCCTCCCTTAAGTTTGACCTATATAATACATTAGTTAAATCAAGCTTCTTTCATTTAAAACTTCTGTCTAAAGTTAAGTCTTTCCTATCCTAAAGATCCAAGATGTTTCCTAAATATCTTGAAAGAGTTATGCATGCTTTTGTCTTATCTCTTTTGGACTATTGTAGTTCCTTACATATTGGATTATCCTAGTTCTTCATGGCATGGCTTAAAATGGTTCAAAATGCTGCAGCCAGATATTTAAGTGGGGTTTGTAACGTGAACATATTACTCAGATTTTAGTGTCTCTCAGTCGGTTGCCAGTGCATTATAGGATTGAATTTAAAGCACTGTTGCTTGTTTTTAAAGGCACAATATGTAAGATTTTTTTATTAAAATATCCAAAAACCACTAGAACAGTGTTATATATTTTGCTGACTTTTGTACTTACATTATCCCAAATGTTTCGAAGAATGTTTAAATCCAGAGAAATAAATAATTTTAACTAGTGACACGGACCGTGTCCATAGTGTCATTGTGTCGCCTGCCAATGACGTCATAACCCCTCGATTTCCTGTTTTGTAGAAAACATGGAAACACCAAAGACGCTTTAATATGTTGTGCGTTTTAATATCCCTAAATGGTCTGGCACCTTATTTTAAACCAAGATCATTTAAAGGGGTCATATGATGCGATTTCAATTTTTCCTTTCTCTTTGAAGTGTTACAAGCTCTTGGTGCATAAAGAAGATCTGTAAAGTTGCAAAGACTAAAGTCTCAAATCCAAAGAGATATTCTTTATAAAAGAAAGTCATATATAAGAAAGTCATATAAGAAATATATAAGATGCGAACTCTTTTTATTTATTTTTATTTCTGTTCATTTTTTTCCTTATATTCTCTTATGTATAGCACAGTGGTCAAGTTTTGTTGTGTTTATTTGTGCTTTATGAATGAATGAATGAATGAATGTAGGTAAGATATGAACCTCACTTGTTAAAGATTTTTAGTCCAATTAAGGCTGTCAGACTTTACAGCTGTGCTCTTTCTAACGCTGTTCATGTGAAGGGTCATTTTTTCTGACATTATCATGCTTCAGACATGTTCACAGAAACAGGTATTGAATTCTCTGTAATTGCTCAAGCTGTAGCTTTTGGATGGGATTAACACTAAAGTGCATGAGATGCAACTGTATGATGATGAAGGGGATATGAGAGGGCTCAGGTGTGAAATCACAGAAAATAGCATTAAATCTGGACTGTAGATTTCATGCAGATATTTGGTGTGTAATGAGCATTTGCCATCTGTCCATCTGCTGGGAATAGATCCAGCATGACGAAATGAAAAAATAGTCCATATTCCCTCTCTGCCTTTGTGGGGTTAAAAGTTGTATCGGAGTGCTAGTAAAAGGGTATATCATCATTCCCAGCTCAAAGAAGTGGTGAAAGGCCATGGTTTTGGTCTAATTTGATTTCTTTCTGCTTGGTGAGTACCTTACAAACTGTTAAATAATTCTTCAATGTAGGCATCCAGTTAAAAAAACTAAACAAAATTGTTTTTTTACTGTAGCATTGAGAGAGTTGGATTGTGGGATGTGTCCAAACACCCCAAGCTTCTTTTTTAAACAATCTTTGACCCAACCCACTGCTACAGCAAACAAGACCTGTGCTTCAAGCCCCATCCCCAGTGGACCTCAGTCTCCAATCCTTTCTCCGTTCTTCAATCCATTCCAGCCTTACCCTGCAGCTCTGCCAACCCTCGTCCACTTCAACTCAAGAATCTCCTCCCACCTCCCGTTCTGTTCCCCACCCACGCTCCGCCTATGCCACCAGCTTACTGTAATCATTTGTATTCTCTGCCAGCAATGGGAGCTGATCCAAGCACAAGGCTGGCCCCACAAGTGACAAATGCTCCAATCCTGAATTTCCCATTTTTCTGTTCTGCCATCTACTTTCTGTTCTCCAAAATTTCCTGTCTCAGCCTCCACAAGTGGCAACGGACCAACTCCTTTTCCTTTATACTGTACTTTGCTGCAGAATCGCTCTTCTTTAAATAGAAGTGCTCTATTCACAGCCAGCCATGATTTACTTATTCCACCAGCAAAAGTGTCTGGTAATAGATGGGTTACTGTGATGGTCATGTGATCTCAACATGTCTGCCCCAATCACAAACAAACAAACAAATAAATAAATATAAAAAAGGAAAACACAGATTTACTCAATCATATTAGTTGAGATATACACAACAAAATATTTCTGTCCTAAATGTCTGATTTCTTTGCCTTCAAGTAGGCTAATGTAATTCTCTAAAATCTACAGTGTACTACATTAAATTATGCAGGGCGAATGTAAACTAGTCAAGTAGTCGAAAATTATCTTTTGCTGTTGACATTACTGAAACATGTGCGCTTTTGTGGCCCAAACTTAAAGGGATAGTTCACCCAAAAATGAAAATTCTGTCATTATTTACTCCGCGTCACCCTAGCGCCATTTTGCAGAGTATCCACTGAACGCAAACAGCGTATGCTGTTCTGTGTCAGCTGCGGCACGCGGATACGCTGTTTACGTTGTTTACGTTTTGATTTGAACGTAAACAGCGTATCCGAAATGTCCTCGTATTTTTGTTTTAGCTTTTGGCGCTTCTGGACCTTGATCATGTAAGGACCCTTGCTGTCTATGGGAGGGTCAGAGAGCTCTCAGAATGCATCAAAAATATCTTAATTTGTGTTCCGAAGATGAACGGAGGTCTTACGGGTTTGGAACAACATGAGGGTATGTGTGGCGGCACTTCCCCTGTATATACCGGTTCACATTTACAACTCTGCTCTGCGTGTTTCCTGCGTAAAAACATCAATCTGAACGAAAACAGCAGATGGGCCAATTTAAAATGCTAATTCATTCTCTGCCAGCAGAAGGCGCTTTTGGAGTGGCAGAAATAGAGGTTTCTCAACAACTTCAGTCTACACATCACCTTAACTTTAACTGTGTTTGTAGTCGGTGCCATATTACTATCCACTAGCCAGACCGATAAACAAACACAGACTGTAAGTTAACTTCGGGCCAGGCGCGTGCGTCCGATGTATATATGTATAACCGTCTATATTTATTTAGACTATGGAAGCATAGGACCGTAAAATGTTCAACCAATCAGATTATTCTGTCCAAACTTTATGATAGGCTGTCCTACAGTACCTGCCTGTCGACATATGTATTTGCATACTTCCGCGTACGCACAGACATGATAAGTCATCAGCGCGTGAGGGCATGAGGTGAGCCGCTCCATGAAAAACCTATTTTTTTAAACACTGCTAATAATTTCTATATGTTTAAAGCTTTTTTAATGAGAAAAAAAATCACAGAGTGCACCTTTAAGACGTCTGTTCTAAATGTGCTGAGCAGCAAGTTGCAGAGCTAATTCTGGCTGGCTCATTGTTCAGTGCAGTGGGGCATTTGCCAAGTCTCTGCTCTTATATCTCCCACCCAAATGCAGCACCAGGAACTGTAGGAGGTAAAAGCAAAATTACTAAAGTAAGCTCATGTATGACATTTCAGTAGCCTTGGAAATGTATGAATTGGTTCCCAACCCTGGTCCTGGAGGCACCCCAACACTGCACATTTTGCATATCTCCTTTCTCTGACACACCAGTTTCAGATCTTGTAGTCTCTACTAATGAGCCGATGACCTGAATCAGGTATATTTGATTAAGGATACATGCAAAACGTGCAGTGTTGGGGTGCCTTCTGGACCAAAGTTGGGAACCACTGAATTTTAGACGACCATGATCAAAGCCCTTGTGCAGAATTAAAGTTGGCACAGGTATTGTCTGAGAGTGCATTCACAGATTCACTGAAGCTTTGTGTGGATTGGGATACCAGTGTTCTGCTTAATACAGCACTGTAGTAAATAGCATTTGTTTTTTAATAATTTCCACAGTGGTAACATTTAATGAAATATACAAGTAAAGAGAAGTAGAGCTATTCTCACTCTTACTCTTTTATTATTACTTAGAGGATGAATTGGATAAAGTTAGGAATAGACTGAAACCACTATTTTTCAGGATTGATTGATTGATCGGTTGATTGATCAGTTTTTGCAGTTTTCAGGTCTATTCTTTGATTCTAGCAGGATTTTTTATTGAAGCCCTTTACGACTGGTTACAAATTATATTAGAAAACCCATTAGCATTCCTTTTAGGCTTTATGTTGTAATTAGGTTAATTTAAAAACAATATGTCAATGGAAGACCACAGGATAAAACATAAAACTGAGAGAGAGAGAGAGAGAGAGAGAGAGAGAGACAGAGAGAGAGGGAGAGAGAGAGAGACTGTAATACATGTAGTGCTGGAGGAGGCGGGGCATCGTGCCTTTTGTTGATGCTGCTGCATGAGACTGTATTCACTTCTGCCTGTGGGATGCTGAGAAAGACTCTTTACAACACTGAAACCTACATCACCTAGAGCTTTTCTATTCATTACAGCAATTTAACTTTCATAGGAACATGGGAATTTGGGAATATACTCTTTATTTTACCACCACAACCTGCCTATGGAGTGGTAAGAAACCTAATGGAAATTTTATTATGAAATACCCGTGAGATTTGTTGAATTATTGGTTTTTTTCTCTTTTGCTCTATTTAAGTTATTTGAAGTCAAACTGTTCAATAATATTTCCTGCTTACTTGTAAGATTAGTGTTACATGTCTGCTGTATTTGGATTTCAATATTTCAGCTGCAACTGTGACATCAATTAAAATTGATGTTTTGGTTTGAGACTTGTTAGTTGAGGATACAGGCCAGAATGCCAATTCAGGTTAATAGGTAAGGACAATATTTAAATCTGATCAAATGTAAGGTCATTATGTTGGCAGTTTACATTTGCACATGTACAGTATGTATACCATTTATAATGTTGCTTGAATCTGCTTTGCTAGTCAGGTTATCTTAATTTTTCTAATTTTTATAATAAAGGGTCTTTGACTGAGTCTTTGAAGATGCGGTTACACTGGATGCATTGTATTTGTTTACAGTAAAATATCTCTGGTACTGGCAAGGGAGTCCAGCTCTCTGGTTTCTTTGTTAGACACTCATGAATCACAGATGGCTTTTTGAATAAAGAAAAGGCCTGACGTAATCTAGAGGATGTCCACGGTGGAATTAGATTATGAATGGATGTGATCTTAAGGGAATTACACTGGGAAAAAGATCCCTTTAATTATCCAGCTAGATGAGAGAGGGCGCTGACTGAACTTTGGGAAAGAAAGTAGAGTTACCTTTTTTCATTTGCTTTTTACATACAAAAAGTACTTTAACATCTTTAACATAATATCTTCACGAGTTACATCAAAGTTCTCTATGCTGTTTGTTGTCCAAATCTGGCAAATGTTAAAAATAGTTCAAACAGGGAGTTAGATGCATACTTAAGGAAAGTGGATGAGTTCAATCAGTCAGACTTCCTGGTGGAGATTTAATCACTGAAACCCAGCAGAAAAGCTTTGATGAGAGCTTCAGATCAATACACGTACATCCAAATGAGCTGGAACAGCTGCCTCTGTTGATTTGCAAGCGTTCTCCTGAATATCTCATTCACTGCACGCTGCAAACCTCTTCTGGAAGCAGTTTGCAGTGCAGAATAACTCGAGGTGAAACTCTGCAACCGTGTCACATTGTTCATTCTCTGACAGTGTCACTTCAGGGAGAGCAGCAGAGGAGACTCTACAGAGACTTGATGAAAGACTATAACCCACTGGAGAGACCTGTGTTCAATGACACACACTCACTCACTGTGTATTTCAGCTTCAGTCTCATGCAGATTATGGATGTGGTAAGTTAATTCAGTAATAAAAGATGAAACACCCTGATAAAGTATGACCATGAACAATGTTTTAGGATAATCCAAGTACATTTCTTCCACCATCAGGTTATACCAAATCCAAATCACTCTAGTCTTTAGTCTTTTTTGCAAAGAAAATGTCCACTGATTGTCACGCACAAAATGTTCTGTTCACTTTGAAATCCACCAAGATTACAGCAGTTTGTTGCTGCGGGTACTGTACATATTTAATGTTTTGGAAATGTACATGCATAGTCACATTTTACATTAAACTAGGATGAGGGAAAGCATTTTAGCATAAAATATGGAAGTGAGGAAAGGTAGCATCAAGCTTTCGAAGATTGCAACATAAATATTTTGGAAAGCCACGACAGATCATTTGTCACAGTTCATGCAGCAATAGAACTTGAAGGGTAAATGCCATATTGAATTTTACACAGATGAAAATTAAGCTGTGAGGGATAGATCTACAGTCTGTACAATTGCATACACTGGATAAAAGTCCTAAATTGAGTTTGTCTGCACTGATTTTTTTTTTGAAAGATTTTTCATCAGCTGAACAACTGGCATGCCCTTAAACAACAGTACAATCCATTGAATGCACTGTACTTCTGTCCCTATAGCCTTTTTTCTGTCAAAAATTAAATATGGCACTTACTGAGGTCTATCATTTCAGTTCAATATAATAATTTTCTGTAGTAACATTAAGGTTTTATTAGACAGACAAGTTCAAGCATCTCACAATTGATCAGCTCAACAGTATTCTGATAGATGTGAAAAAAATCATAAAACTGCCTCAAATTACATTAACTACATTCCCTTTGAAAAAAGTGGGCACTGAAATGTAATGAATGTGCACATGCACTGTACTTCAAATCTACACTGAACAAAATTATAAACGCAACACTTTTGATTTTGCCCCCATTTTTCATGAGCTGAACTCAAAGATCTAAGACTTTTTCTATGTACACAAAAGGCCTATTTCTCTCAAATATTGCTTTAAAAAAAAAACTTGCAGATAATATAATACTAATGAAATAAAAAGTCACTAAAGTATAAAGAGAGTTTAAAGAGAGTCTTAAAGAGAGTTTGACAGTTTCTTAACACACTCAAAAGTGATTATGAAATGATTAAGAAAGCACTCTACATTTCAATAATACATATTAATCTAATTGTAGTTAACGTGTGTCCTCTTTTTAACAGTATGCTAAAGCATACTCTTAGTTATAGTGTCTCAGGGGTTAAGACCATGTAAAATACTATTTTAAAACATGTTTTGGAGTTCTTTAATCATCTATTCAGTTTTCATGAGAGTGCATCTGTCCATCTACAGGATGAGAAGAATCAAGTACTTACAACCAACATCTGGTTGCAGCTGGTAAGACACCAACACCTATCACTGTCTGTCTGACAGACTGCTCACCAGCAATGCAGTGAAACAGTCATGTTTAATGTGACTTGTGAGACCTCTCTGTGGGTCTGTTATTAATAGCTGAATGTTAATAACTGTGAAGGTGATGCAATGGATTTGTCTCTGCTTCCATGACAGTCCTTCAAATGCTGTCCTTGGTCAATGCTGTACACCAGCAAGTGTGCCTATGAATCTGAAACCCTTAGTAACTGCATTTAAAGATCTAAGCAGTCTATCAGTAAATATAAATTGCATCTAATTTACATTTATTTGACTCTGCTCCATTAAAAAATCTTAACAGAATATAAATTGAATGAACTATGAATTATAATTCATGTATACAGCTTCATAAAATTTCTGCCCAAAGAAACCTTCTGTATGTGCATGTAATCTCTTTAGATTCTGATGATTATTTGACATATCTAACGCTTAAAGAAGACTATACAGAGATTGATGTTCAGATTCAAGTTAATATCATGCCTAATTCAGTTTGCACCCAGCATACATTTTTAAGTGTAAATTGCCTTGTTGTTCCTGATTGACAATGATGAAGTGATCTTCTCTTTATTTTAGTACTGGTATGACTACTATCTTCACTGGAACATGTCTGAATATCCCGGAGTGACGAATGTACGATTTCCTGACAGTCAGATCTGGAAGCCTGACATCTTACTGTATAACAGGTTTGTTATCTTCACACAGAGAGTAATCGATAAACCCATATGTATATGTGACCCTGGACCACAAAACCAGTCATAAGGGTCAATTGTTTGAAGTTGAGATAAATACGCTTTCCATTGATATATGGTTTGTTATGATAGGGCAATATTTGGCCGAGATACAACTATTTGAAAATCTGGAATCTGAGGGTGCAAAAAAATCAAAATATTGAGAAAATCGCCTTTAAAGTTGTCCGAATGAAGTTCTTAGCAATGCATATTACTAATCAAAAATTTAGTTTTGATATATTTACGGTAGGAAATTACAAAATATCTTCATGGAACATGATCTTTACTTAATGTCCTAATGATTTTTTGCATTAAAAAAAAATCTATAATTTTGACCCATGCAATGTATTGTTAGCTATTGCTACAAATATACCCCAGCGACTTAAGACTGGTTTTGTGGTCCAGGGTCACATATGACTTATCAAAAAAGAGTTCCATAGAAACCAAACATACCTTTAGAAGTTTAAACCCTGTTTGTGAACGATTTCTTGAGAGTTAGTAAATTGCCTGAAAAAAAAAAGTGCTGGTAACAGTAAAAGGACACTGAGTTTGCACTACGCCATGGAAAACAAAGGTTTGGCCTCATTTGTCCCTGTCTACTGGAAAAGCAGTAGCAGATGGTAAAGTGAATCTGCCACAGAAGATGAAGAGTTTGCCACTATATGTTGAGGTCAAATGAATCAAGTCAGTTAATCGCTGAATGGAAACTAAAATGGAATCAAATTAGATGTTATACATCCACTGGAATATTTATTTATTGAAAAAGCATTCATTTTGTTAGTGAATCTTGGTTATGTTGGTTTAGCAGCCTGGCCCACTGTGGTCTTTTCTATGGGAATTTCTGAGACCGAATTCTTTATTCTCAAACATGCCTCCATTATCTGAATGAGAATTAATTTAGACAAACACATTTACATAATTGGAACATAAACCTGAACATGTCACAAGGCAATTTTGATTTGTCATTTCCCTGAAATCCAGTACTTACTGCACAGCCATTAGTGGTGCAAAATAATTCAGTGTAGATGAAATGCATTTACTTTGCATTGGACTAATCGGAAGTGTTTCTAAGTGTTCCTCTGAGATGTTCATAAATCATCGTTGTGTTCTTTTTTACTTAAAACGATTCTTGTGTTCCTCACAGTGCTGATGAAAGGTTTGATGCCACATTTCATACTAATGTGCTGGTGAATTCCTCTGGTGCCTGCCAATACCTACCACCAGGTACGTTTTAGATGTTTATGATGCCACAAGTAATTTTTCCCACTTGATCTAGAAAAAAAAAGAGTTTTATTCTACAAGGGGAGGATTGCTATGAAAGCCTTTTTCAGATCAGAGTTAAAAATAAAATACGTATTTGTGTGATAATTAAAAACAAAGAATGAAGTCAGACTCTGAACTAAGTCACAGTTGAAAGATAAAGTATAAAATTCCAAAATTAAATTCACAATTACAAAAACGAAAGTCAGAATCATGAGAAATTTAGTCACACACAATTACTTGGTGAAGACAGCCAAGTTGAGATGAACTTCACTACTCGCTTTATCTCGATAACTGTCCAATTATAGGACACTTTTGGTTGTGGAAGTAAAATGTATATTGCTGACAAATAGGGTGTTTATGGTGTGACAAACTAAAAAGCTTTCCTTTGGCAAGATGCTGCATCAGCATCATTAATATCAGTACGATCCAAAACCACTTTTGTATTGGCCTGCAACATACAAAAAAAAAAAAATGCATAGTACTCATTTATATTATGCAAAATCAGCAAATATGATTTTATGATAATATGGAAAGCTACATATACCTTTTCCTTATAGGTTTGCCTTATTGACAAACTATTTGATGTGAATGGAGATTTGCCTGTGCAGCATTCACCTCTACTACATCATTTACTTTTCTCGCTGTGAAAGCTGAAGCAGGCTCTATCCTGAGATAAACATTTGATTCATGAGTGGATGTAGTCCAGGCAGTGAGTTTGCACTAAATTCTTTTTGTAGTGACTTTGAAGAGATTGCCTTCTCTTGAACCTCCATAAAGCTTTGTCAGAAGCCTATTATGCTTTATGGCAAAAGAAAGCAAGGAAGCATAGAGGGAAGATGATGTATTAAACAATCAACGGTTTGAGTCTTTACTGGCACCTTCAATTTAAGATCGTCTTATTGAACGGTTCCCCCGATGTTCATTTTCATCACCATTATGGTTTATAGAAATCGAATTTTCAAAGTTCACTTATATGACGAAGTAATATTACTCATAATTATGATGATTAATGTTAAGTATGTTTTGTTATAGTTGTTACTATTATGACTTTAAGGGCTTTAAGGAAGATCTGTTTTATTACTCTCCACTAAAAATTTTCCACATCAGTCAGTTCCCATTTCTGTTCGCAGGGATATTCAAAAGCACCTGCTACATCGATGTCCGCTGGTTCCCCTTTGATCTTCAGAGGTGTGATTTGAAGTTTGGCTCCTGGACGTATGGGGGATGGTCTCTGGACCTGCAGATGATTGATGCTGACATCACGGGATATATTGCAAATGGAGAGTGGGACCTTGTGGGTAGGGTGATATACATTATTCATTATAATGTGCATTATTAACCCTTATGCTATACTGAAAATCCGTTACCCAATTTGGTGTTCCCGGTTAAAAGTGACCAGCATTTTGAAAATTGCTTGTAAAGCTCTCATAATGCTATATTATTACCAAATCTTGTATTCAATCATTTTGTGAACTTGATTTCTTTCAATCACAACAGGTTTTGTATTGCTTTTTGAATCTGATCGGTCATAGGCCTCATTGATCTGTACTTATGCACCTCAGTTTGTGAGTGAAAAAAGCATCATTTCTGGATAACTGAGATGCACAGGCTCAGATCAATGAAGCTCAATCATTTCCAAAATGAAATACAAAATCTGTGCTAGTTGAAAGAAAACAAGTGGATAAAAAAGTCAATATTTGGTAATAATATAGCATATTGAGAGATTTGCAAGCATATTTTTTGGTAGGATAGCCATTTTTGACCAGGACCACTCTGTTTCACTAAGTTTTATTCCAATGCAATAATCTTAACTAGTGTTTTTTTTTAAAGAAAATATTTTCCAAGTCAAAATGAAGGAACATGCAATGAGGGTTAGAAGAGTCAGAAATCTCTTGCAATCTTTATCAGTATTTTGTTGTTTTCATCACTTACAGTATTTTAGCCTTCCCTTGTGAAAATAAGAAAATATGTATACTCATAGATAATATTAATGAAAGCCCACTTAAACAAATAAAGAGAGTACACTGTCATGACTGTTTTTTTTGTTTTTTCATTTACAAAGTGCACTATGCAATTGTAATAAGTTTTAAATTAAAATACATTTGAAATCATGCTTTAGTAATCTGTTGTTGGGTTTTAAAGAAGTACACTTATTTTGATGTGTTGAATAACATGTAAAGTACTTGATTAGAATTTTTATTGTAGTGAGTTATTAGATATTTCATTTGAAGTTGATATATTTTAAATGCACTATCGAATACATGCCTAGTAGAAACTACATTAATTTATATTTCATTTGACATTAACACTTGTCAGGGCATTCAGCAATACACTATAACCATATTTCATATTTAAGACAATAGAAGAAATTATGAAATTACATATAAAGATGTACTAAAGTCCTTCTTAAATGGGTCAAAAAAGGACCCACGAAAGCTCAGCTGCATTTAATATAAATGTAAACTATATTGCATTTTAATTTAAAGGGGTCATATGATGTTGCTAAAAAGAACATTATTTTGTGTATTTGGTGTAATGAAATGTGTTTATGCGGTTTAAGGTTCAAAAAACACATTATTTTCCACATACTGTACATTATTGTTTTTTGCAACTTTACAGATCTTCTTTATGCATCTTTATTCTATATGACCCCTTTAAATGAAATTAACGTCCAATTAAGTATCAGAAACAATACATTCAACTTGCACACAGGTATATTATTTCAATAATAAGTACTTTAGTATGCTTAAAGGGATAGCTCACCCAAAAGTGACAATTCTGTCATTAATTACTTACCTTCATGCCGTTCCAAACCCATAAGGCCTTTGTTCATCTTCAGAACACAAATTATGATATTTTTGATGAAACTCGAGAGCTTTCTGACCCTCCATAGACAGTAATGCAACTGACACGTTCAAGGCCCAGAAACGTAGTAAGGACATCGTTAAAATAGTCCATGTTACATCAGTGGTTCAACCTTAATGTTATGAAGCTACCAAAATACCTTTTGTGTGCAAAGAAAACAAAAATAATGACTTTATTCAACAATTTCTTCTCTTCCGTGTAAGTCTTTGATGTGTGTTCACAACAGTACCACGACACAAGCGTGTGCATTCCGCTGCTTGCAAACAAGCCTCAGCGCATCCGGATTCTACGTCAAAACACCGGCTCCTGCGTCAGCAGCACCACACGCATCCATGCTACTCTCCTGACTGACACGGAAGAGAAGAAATAGTTGAATAAAGCTGTGAAAAAAAGTTATCTGTTTTTTTAAGATTTTTCTTTTATAAGGTATGATAAATAAGACAGCACTGCATTTGCTAGTTAAGCAAATGCACAATATATTAAGCACAATATAAGGCAATATTAAGCACAATATATGATTTTTGCACTGACCTTCAACAATGTGAATGTACAGTAACAGTGTTGAATGGTAATTGCACAAAATAATTTTCTAACATTGCCTGTTATATGTTACACAGAGGTTCCAGGTCGAAGGAATGAGAAATTCTATGACTGCTGCAAGGAGCCGTACCCAGATGTAACTTTCACGGTGGTGATGCGGAGACGGACACTATACTACGGTCTAAATCTGCTTATCCCCTGTGTGCTCATCTCTACTCTGGCCCTGCTGGTCTTCCTGCTGCCTGCTGACTCAGGCGAGAAGATCTCTCTTGGTGAGCTACACACTTAGTGCCTTTGTCATCATTTTAAAATGCTAATGTTAGATGTGATTATAAAGTGGTGTCGTTGTAATTTTTATGTTAATAATAGTGAATTGTATTCATTCAAGTGTGCATTTACATATGTGCATTTAGTTTGAAATGTCATGTTTTCTTCAACTTCCTTGCCTAGAATTGTCTCCTTTTGGGAAACCGGCAAGACATTGAAGGAAATGATACACACTTCACCTTTAAAAGGGTTTATTATGGGAGTTAAGCATGACCAGCCTCTGCCATAACCAGAAGTGCATAAATGTCACGTTTGCCATTTTAAAAATCATTAATTTTATTTCTCACACCGGCGAACCTCTCCATCCTATTTTTTGCTGACTTAGTGAAATATCCACATTTAAACCGACATCATATGAAATTCACTTTGGCACAGGCACACAATTTATGCCGACATCCCTGTAAGCTACTGTAAGTGGCGTGTAGTGAGAGTGATGGCTTGCCAAAGATCGCTTCAGTGATTAATGCAGTTGGAGAGCTCTGAAGGCCAAATGCCTCTATTTATCTGGCCTGCTGGATTTAGAGGATGCTGCCATAGTGAATGAGGGAACGCTCTGGAAGAGACTGAACCTGAAGTCACAGCAGAACACAATTTATTTTATTTTTTCGTTTTGTCATTTCTAAATGGTATTAGTGGGATGAGGCTGCCAACATTACTTTCCACAGAGTGAGTCATTGGCTGTTGCTCTGTGAGTTACTCAAGATCAATACTCTAAATGCCAGCAATTAGCCGACTTTGTATGATACAGTACATTGAAGATTTTATTTATTTATTTTATTTATTTATTTAGTCATTTAGCAGACGCTTTTATCCAAAGCGACTTACAAATGAGGACAATAAAAGCAGTCAAAAACTAACAAAAGAGCAACAATATATAAGTGCAAATGACAAGTCTCGGTTAGCCTAACGCAGTACACGTAGCAAGGTGTATATATATATATATATATATACATATATATATATACACATATATATATACATACATACACACATACATATATATACACACATACACACACACATATATATATATATATATATTCATTTCATTTTATATAGCTCTGCTTAATTTTTTATCTAAGTAGTGCACTAAAGGAATCTATTTTCTGGTAACCAAATTAAGACTTAAAACTGCTTAAGACTTAATTGCTTTTTTTGCATTCTTTTTCATCACAGTAGCCACTTATGTAGGGGAGACTGGGGCTAGTTGTCACACTTTTTACTCCAAGAGAATATTTCTCATAGTGGGTCTATTTTTGGACAGTAACCACATATTAGATGGATAGAATTCATAGAAATATACTGATTTAGTTTGCACTGGTTGTTTGAAACTGACATACTATATTTAGTTCAGTCATGAAACTCTAGATGGCTCGGGCTGATACTGTAGGTCCTTTACATGCAATCTGCTAGCAATCACATAATTTACTGTGGGGCACAAGCAGATTGGCCTCTGCTGATTTTGTAGCCAATAGGCTTGCTTGCTCACCATTTAAATAGCCTGGTTCAGTGTTCGCTGTAAGCTGGTCCTTCAGAGTTCCTCTGAATCCCTCCACCTCCTCCAGCTCCACCTGTCTAGATCTGCTACGGGCTTTATGTGTGCCTTTATTCATGCAGTAGCAGCATATCTTACCTCCTCACATCAGTGTGTTTGTGTATCTATTGGCAGTAGCATGTCCATTCTAAAACTAGTAAGAGTTGTCATGATTGAAATAGCTCTTGCAACAGCAAGCCTTTATCTGTTTACAGTTTTATGGTTTCATGTGAAAATGTGTCTGTCACATGTACAATGAGGGAGTAATATATATGTTTTGATTGTCAGGGATCACAGTCCTGCTCTCTCTGACAGTTTTCATGCTTCTGGTAGCAGAGATAATGCCCGCAACATCAGACTCTGTGCCTTTAATAGGTAAGTCCAACCTACGATGTACATAATGATATCAAATGTGTGATCGACTGAACTGAATTAAGTGACATGTTATAATAATTTGGTCAAACCACTTTGCATAGCCTTATAAATCACTGTAAAGGAGAACTTTTGTAGTAAACTTCAAAAACAATTGGGAACACTTATGAGAGCTGATTTTAATAACTTATTTGAATTAGTAATTGATACAAGCCATCTGAATAAAGTCAGTAAAATGAACTTTGCAACATTACCGACCCTATAATGCTGCAATAATTTAATCCTTTGTTGAAAAGAAATTCACTTAATTGTATTAAATGTGTACTTGTACTTTAAATCTTAAAAGTATATTTTCTAAAAACTGTACTTGCAGATAATGCAACATTAATAAAATAAAAGGCCACTTAAGTGTACTTTTCATTAATGTTTCTTAACACACTTTAAAAAGGCACTTTGTATTATATTAATTATTATATTAATGTCAAATTTAAAAAAAATTTTAAGTACATTTTAAATTGCTTTAATAACCTTTCGTTGTGCTTTAAAGTACACTTTTTAATGTGTTGACTATCATACTAAGCACATGTAAAGTACTTGATTAACTGTAGCGTTACTTAAGTAGGTCTGAAAAGCACTAATGTTTAGCGAAATGAATTTTATATAAATTCAAACTATAAGATTTTCATTTAATTGCAAGTTCAGTTAAGAGTCAAAAGACTGCATCGAGTTTGCATGTAATTATATTCTTTTAAATATTATTTCAGTAAAAAGTACTCTTTTTAAAAGTATGCTAAAGTGTGCTTCTTTTTCACAAGGGAACACTTACATCAGTTTGTGAAAACAAAGGTAAATGTGTCCATTAAAAAAAATAAAAAATAAAAAACAACTTTGGGGAGAACATGGTACGATAATGGTATCAGATGGTAATCAGGTAGTACTTTGGGTTATATATAGTAGTCAACATTTGAAGTGGATCAAAAAAGTTCATCAAACAACTTTGATGAAAGGTTTTGATCCACTTCAAATGCTGACTAGCGTATACCACAGTATTGAAATTAATGTATGATGCAATTAATATGGTTCTAATCTATGGTACAAAGATTTTAAAGGAATTACAGTACCATGGCTCATTTTTAAAATATCACAATAGTACCTGTCTGCATTTACAAGGGAAATGTATGAGTAGCCACACAACTGTTGCCCCATTGTAAGTGCATTTCTGTCAACAATTTATTTTTTATTTTTTTTACAAACTCTAACCTTTAGTCAAAATACATTTGTGGTAATCGACAGATACTGTCAGTAGATTTTGCTTTTATTTAATCTCAGTGTCTGAAACAAGTTTTGTTTTTAGTAGGATTTTCTCTAGGTTGTTAAATGTAATTCTCTCTATCCTTTGATTAGCTCAGTATTTTGCCACCACCATGGTTATTGTTGGCCTGTCTGTGATAGCCACAGTCTGGGTATTACAATACCACTACCATGACCCGGATGGAGGAACAATGCCAAAATGGGTGAGGCATTGCTGCTTTTATTTCTTCTTACCATATAAACCCATCTGGCTGAATTGAATGGTATTTTGATTACTTCCACTAATTGGAAAACAGTGTTATTTAGTAGTTAATTTTTCTGTCAGACCCGTGTGGTGCTGTTGAACTGGTGTGCGTGGTTCCTGCGGATGAAGAGGCCTGGTGAGGACAGAGTTCGCTCAGCGTGTCACAATAAGCAGCCGCGCAGCAGCTTCTCCAGCGTGGATCTGAACATCAGCACCGGAGCCGCGCAGTCCACCAATGGAAACCTGCTGTACATCGGCTTCCGTGGAATGGATGCTATTCACTATGCCACTTCCCCCGATTCAGGGGTGATCTGCAGCCGGCTCGTCGCCACAGGTGAGGAGGATGTGCTGCTCCCTGGGGCTCAGGCGTCTTCCGTTAGTAGCGGCCCTGGAGAAAGTGAACTGTCCAAAATCTTGGATGAAGTTCGGTACATCGCCAAACGCTTCCGGGACCAAGACGAGGAGGAGAGTATGTGTAATGAGTGGAAGTTTGCAGCATCTGTCATTGACCGTCTTTGTCTCATGGCCTTTTCTCTGTTCACCATCCTCTGCACCATTGGTATCTTAATGTCTGCCCCTAATTTTGTAGAGGCCATTTCCAAAGATTTCTTTACCTGAGGCCTTCGCATAGACATTTGTGACCCTGGACCACAAAACCAGTCTTAAGTCGCTGGGGTATATTTGTAGCAATAGCCAAAAAAACATTGTATGGGTCAAAATGATCAATTTTTCTTTTATGCCAGAAATCATTAGGATATTAAGTAAAGATCATGTTCCATGAAGATATTTTGTAAATGTAGATCAATGGAAAGATTATTTATCCAGCTTTCAGATGATGTATAAATCTCAATTTTAAAAAATTGACCCTTATGACTGGTTTTGTGGTCCAGGGTCACATTTGTACTTCTCAGAGCCTCTTAAGTGTAATAACATATTTCTTTTATAGATCAACTAAAATTTGATTTGAACTAATAGTTCATCCAAAAAGGAGATTCACTTTAATTGTATGGAAAAGAGCAGCGCGAACATTTTGCTTAGGCTCTTCTTTAGTATTTCACGCAAGAAATGAATACATACAGACATGAGGATGAGTAATGATTTAGAAATTATGAACCATTCCTTATTGACTGGTCTCAACATACATGTTTTTGAGTGTTTGTGTATTAGTGTCTGTATAAATTGATGTATTAACTGAAGTGTGCACCAGAGACAGGACTGTAGCCTCATATGCACTTTATAAAAGCTTATAATTATTTTTTTTGTTTGTTTGTTTTCATAAATGAAACCATTTGCTTTACACACATGCGAACATGCATCTATGAATTTCTGTATTGTTATATCTGCCATTATGCTTTGTCTATACATCTCACTGCTGTTATATGTCTTTCGTTGTACGTCTTATAACTGCTGGAGAATCAGTCAGTATATGTGATGATATGAAGGTGGAGATTTCTAACCTTTCCCCCCAAAAAAATATTGTACAGTATAATGACAAATAAACATATTTTTGTAGGTTGAATATGATTTGTCAAACTTATTAAATGTGTTAAAACCAGCAAAATGTTGTGACTGAAAATCACTACATTAACCACTCAGATAGGAAAACACAATACTAGTCTTTCTGTCGAACTTCATTTAACAACTTGTTTGTTTTCATAAATGAAACCATTTGCTTTACACACATGCAAACATGCATCTATGAGTTTCTGTATTGTTATATCTGCCATTATGCTTTGTCTATACATCTCACTGCTGTTATATGTCTTTCGTTGTACGTCTTATAACTGCTGGAGAATCAGTCAGTATATGTGATGATATGAAGGTGGAGATTTCTAACCTTTCCCCCCAAAAAAATATTGTACAGTATAATGACAAATAAACATATTTTTGTAGGTTGAATATGATTTGTCAAACTTATTAAATGTGTTAAAACCAGCAAAATGTTGTGACTGAAAATCACTACATTAACCACTCAGATAGGAAAACACAATACTAGTCTTTCTGTCGAACTTCATTTAACAACTTGTTCTTATATCATAAATACCAGAATATTGTTTGACATATAGAGAGTGTGTAACATCTCCATCTGGTGGCTGGTAATAAAACTGTGTAATATGAGACACTGCAAAGCCAGGACATGTTTGGGTCACAAATGCTACACACTATATTACATTACCATATGCCTTTATTAATTTTTAGATGCTATTTTTGTGGCATTTTTCTTTCTTTTTTTTTCTGGTTCCCTCAGCATATCATCCCAAACTTAAATTATTCATCTAATTATAATCTGGAAAAACAGTTCCCTTTTTAGGTCTCATTTATAAATGTATGTAGTATAAATAAGTTCTTTCACTCTAAAAATGATTCAGCAACATAAAGTGGTGAATTCGGTTAAAAAACATGATGTTATACATATTTACATTTATTCATTTATTATTATATTTATTCATATATTATTATTTATATATTATTTTATTATTTAATAAAAATAATTAAACTTTTAACAGTGAAAAGCGTGAAGGAAATGCTTAAATTATTCCCCCAGATGCGTAAGGGAATTTCTACCACAAAATTAAAATTATATTGTTTTCTATTATTGTATTGTTTCAGTGCAGTGGCAAGTGGTGTCCATACTTTACAACAGTAAATATAAACTTTAAATATGAATAAATTATCAAATGATTGTATATTTGTATTCTGTAGGGTGAAAATTTGTGCCTATCTAAAAGTTAACATACAATTTAATTCAATTGTTTAAACAAATTTTAAAAAAAAAAGTGTTATATTTTTAGAAAACGTTGTTCCCCAAATTTATCTCTGCATAAATTTACCAAGAGTCTGTGGTATTATGCTGATAACAAATTTGATATATTTTAGTTTAAATTTTAATTAATATTTTCACATTTTCCCATGAGCTTGAAGCTCAGCCCTGTCTGGATTTGTCTGGATTTGTGCTAATTTGTCTGTAGTGATAATGCCTCCTTTGATCGAAATCAATTAAAAACAAAAATGTGATTAACATTTAACTGAATACAGCACATTTAACAAAATTTAAATGCATAGGAATAAAATGTATGGTTAAAAAATATGCATGTTCTGCCTCTTGTTTGCCACTCCATCTGAACAATTACCCAATTGCTTTCATTATTATTTTTTTTCAGGACCAACTATATAAAAACATTAATAACAATCCTGGCAGTGATAAATATTACCATGAACTGCTTAGGTTCAATAAATTGATATGACACAGGCTGAATAGGAAAACTGATATTCTGTAAATACATAAATACATAAACATAAAATACATAAAAGAGTGCGGACGACCGGGACGGAGCGGATCAAGTGGTGGAAGCTCTCTGAGAACAAGGATCAACTAAGGGGCACCCTTAGACTCGACGACGTGGGCCTTGACCAGCTGGTGGACGCCATCTGGAGCGACGTGGTCAGCCGAATCCACGACGCGGCGAGTGGCGCCCTCGGAAAAACGAAGCCGGGAAAGCGGAGGATTGACAAGCAAATTTGGTGGTGGAACATCAAAGTGCAAAAGGCAGTCAAGGAGAAGAAAGCGGCTTTCAAAGCGTGGCACCCAGTGGCGGTTCTACATTGAATCCTCATCCGCCAATCCAAAGCGCCCACCCCGTCTCTGGCCCCATCATGCCGATCACGACAGTGGAAGTGGAGACAGCCATTAAGAAGATGAAGAACGGGAAAACAACCGGTCCCGACGATATCCCATCGAAGCCTGGAAACTCCTTGGGCGCAGAGGTGCCGAGACCCTCGCCGTCATTTTCAACCGAATGGTTGACGAAGGTGCAGCCCCGACGACCTGGACGACCAGCACAACAGTACCCATTTGGAAGTGTAAGGGCGATGTCGCGGAATGCTCCAACTACCGGCCGATTCGCCTTTTATGCCACGCCATGAAGATTTTCACATATACCATGTTTGGTCTCTATGAATTCATCTTCGGATGATCTAATTGAGAGTGTATATTATATGTTTATACCTATGCAACATATTAGTGTTCTAAGAATCTTTAGTAGTTTTTGCATCAACACCCAATTAAATTGCATATGCAAAATACCATGCTCTAAGACAAAGAGTCGTAAACTTTCCCTCCAAAAGTGAAAGTCACCATTGGCTCTGTGGCCTCCCGGAGGTGTGAGCTCAATAGGAGATAAAGCGCTCACATCAGTGACCCGCCTCAGTCAGTCTGCGGTTCTGTTAGATTCTGAGAAGATGAGGATGTGAGCTAGAACGCTTCTGCAACCCTTAAGTCTGCACCAGGCTTCGGCCTTGTCTTTACATTCACCAACAGTATTTTCTGTGGCCACGAAAATATCCTTACACTTACACTGAATGTTCGCTGGACAAACAGATTAGTTGAGGGCAATTTAATTCTGCTACAGTTACTACTGGCAGCTCATATAAATAATTGTAATTAATCATAATTAATTGTATATGGAATGCGGGCCTCAGACGAAATGAGCCATCAGCATTGACGGCAAAGATCTGAAGAAGGCGACCAGTTTCAAGTATCTTGGATCTGTCATCAGCAGTGACGGCGACACCGTCCCGGACGCCCGAACACGAGTCAACGCTGCCTGGACGAAATGGCGCCAAGTCACCGGCGTCCTGTGCGATCGACGAATGCCCATTCGAATGAAAGCCAAGATTTACAAGACCATGGTACGTCCCATAGCCCTCTATGGATCGGAGTGTTGGCCAGCAACATCCAAGCACGAGCAGGCCCTTCACGCAATGGAAATGCGAATGCTGCGATGGTGTCTTGATCTGACCCGATGGGACCACTTGACAAACGAAGATGTCAGAAAGCGGATGGTGGAGAAGATGCGAGAAGGACGACTCCGGTGGTATGGCCACATCGTAAGAAGCGATGAAGGATCGGTGGCGAGAACAGCACTCCGGCAAGCGACCACGCGGAAGGCCCAAGAAGCGATGGCTCAACCGTTTGAAGGACGATATGCGGCACGGCAACATCGCCCCAGAGGATGCTCTGAACCGAGCCAAATGGAGACGGGCGTGCAGAACAGCAGACCCTGCACCCAAGCGGGGAAATCGCTAGGAAGTATAGAAGTATAGTCTCAGTAAACTACTAGTTTAGTAGTTTTATACTGCAAGTATACTCGTAAGTTTTTTTAAGTGAACTTTACATCATACTTTAAGTATACTACTATGTCCCTATTTAGGTATTAATTTGTATACATTTTGTTATATGAATATCAAAAGATATCAAAAGAAAGAACAGGGTATCTGCTTGTAAACAAAAAAATTTTATTCTAGCTTCATGCATTCTTTTTTTAAACACTTGAATGTGGGTAAGTTTCATAAATAAAAAATAATGAAATAAACAACATTTTGAACAAAAAGCTGAAAAAAGACTATGAATTGGATTCAGAATGATAATCAAAACGTAGATAAAGTCGATCAACACCCCAAAGTTTGACAGTTATTATTACCTCTTCATTGGTCGACATTACATCAACGTTACACAGTTTTGATGCTGTTTTATGTCTGATGATCGTGTTAGATTACATGTGGAAGCATAACACCCCAAAGCTTGACAGTTATTATTACCTCTTTATTGGTCTACATTTTATTCCATAATGTTACATAGTTTTGATGCTGTTTTATGTCTGATGATCGTGTTAGAATACATGTGGAAGCATCTGTTGTTTCGGTTTCTTCTTCTCTTGTGTTTTTTGGAAATTCTGTACGGAAGATGTGTACTAGCGCCCCCTACAGTATAACAATGAAAACACGGATTCTAGGAGCACAAGTATAGCTAAAATATATTTAGACTTTTCTAAGTATGAGTCAAGTATACTTAAATGTCATTTTAAGTATATTTCTGAGAAGTACATAAAGCCCATTTCTGAGAAGTACATGAAAAGTAGACTAAAAGTATACTTTCCTATTTTAGTTTAAAAGAAGTATACTAATAGCACACTTTTCATAAGGGATATCTTTCTGTATATTTTTTGTATATTTCCATATTAACTTACATTGGAGGAACTCTTCTCTGGTCTTGGGTTCAGGAAATGAAATTATCTGGATGCAATTCACTATGAACATCAGTAAACGGTACACATTGGTGTGAAATCCACATGCATTTTATAGCAATTGCATTGTGTTTTTAAATATTGAGTGTATTTGAAAGTTTTCCAACACAACAGACAATCAGTCTTACACTGATTATCCTTAATAAACCAACACCAGTGTTCACCCCGTTTACATGACCTTACCAACATGTAAACACGCATGAATACTGACCCAATTTGGCTCTGCACATAAATATCTTCATTGATGCTCTGGAAGCTTATTCATTGTGCATGACCTTTACACATTTCTTTACATTTTGATGATAAAACTGAAGAGAAGCCCAACAGTTTATAAATCTAATCAGTTTTCTTGTGATGTCAGTTTTTTATATAAAATTATTTAATTTAATACATTTATAATATTTAATTTTGGCTGCATTTTCCAAAGTCATTGTAAACCAATGGTTTCTATGATCTACGACTTTTGATGGTTTTGGGAAATTAACATTGTACATTAAACACACTATATGCGAAGCAAGTGTCTTATTAAATACATTTTAAATAAAGAAATACATGTAAATAAATAAATAAATAAATTTCAGCTTTGTACTTGCATTGCTTTGTACCTATTTCTGAGAGTAAATATATTATCCAGTACTTTACCTCTACAAGACATCGTTTCTATCTTCTCTTGGCAGAAATCCTCAAGTTTCTTTCTCAGATGAGAGACAGATTTTTGTAAATTATCACAGGAGAGGACAGCACTAATGTTGATGTTGGGTGAGTCCATAGGCAGGACAGAGAGAGACTGGAAACTCTACAGACACACAAACAACAGAAAAGTGAAAAATGTCAGTATAACAAGTTTAGAATTGATTTCGTTTGTTTAATAATTTTAAATGGTAAATTTTAGTATCTTACTTTTAGTATCTAATATCACTTTATTATCTTATTTTTGGGTGAATTATCCCTTTATCCTGCTGAACATGTTAAAGCTGATGGTTGTACCTATTTCTGAGAGTAAATATATTATCCAGTACTTTACCTCTACAAGACATCGTTTCTATCTTCTCTTGGCAGAAATCCTCAAGTTTCTTTCTCAGATGAGAGACAGATTTTTGTAAATTATCACAGGAGAGGACAGCACTAATGTTGATTTTGGGTGAGTCCATAGGCAGGACAGAGAGAGACTGGAAACTCTACAGACACACAAACAACAGAAAAGTGAAAAAATGTCAGTATAACAAGTTTAGAATTGATTTCGTTTGTTTAATAATTTTAAATGGTAAATTTTAGTATCTTACTTTTAGTATCTAATATCACTTTATTATCTTATTTTTGGGTGAATTATCCCTTTATCCTGCTGAACATGTTAAAGCTGATGGGCCATATCCCAGTAAACACTTTATTTGACTTCTGTGTATATTCAATTTATAAACTAAATTTATAAAAACTTTAAACACCTGATGCCCTGTGCTTACTTCACCAGTTGCCAATCAGTGAGATAATAACAGAACAACATCATGTGGCATCACTTGACAGAATTCCTGACATTACAATTTTAATATTAGCAAAAGCGTGTGTAATTACAAGACATTATTAAAGACCACTGTCTCATTTATCAGAGCTCTTGTTACCTGGAGGAAGCAGATGTCCCCAGCATGTGAAAGCTGCTCTAGCTCAGCTTCTTTCTTCCTCAGATAGCAGTCTGCTGCTCTAGTCGCTTCAAGAATTCTTCAGCTCGACTCACTGCAGCCTTTTCTTGATCTTTTAGCAGCTGAGTCACCTCAGAGCGACGTCTCTCAATGGAGGAGATCAGCTCTATAAAAATCCTCTCACTGTCCTTCACTGCTGCCTCAGCAGAGCGCTGTTAGGAGACACATTATCATTAGTCCATTTAGTAAGCTCTTGCTGGGTTAATTGATACTCCACCTGAAAATGAAAATTCTTTCAGCATTAACTCTCCCTATTGCTGTCCCAGATTACTTTCTTTCTTTTGTGAAACAGAGATTTTCAGAAAAATAATTAATCTCTGCGAGTCCATATAATGTAAGTGGATAGGTCCCTTAATGTTGACGCTTCAAGAGCGTAATCCAGTTGATGAACAAATGTCTTCTGAGGTATAATGATAGATGTGTGTGTGTTAGAAAAATACAAATATTTTAAACTTTTTGAACTATAAACCATCGCTTCCGACCAACCATTATACAGTATGTGGGTTCACACTTGACCTAAACATAAGCATGACGTAAGCAAATTGTGATACTCATACAAGAAGTGATGCAGAAACACGCTTATATCACACTTCACAATGTGTTGAGACAAACATAATAATTTATAGTTTAAAAATAAACAAATACAATTATTTTTCCTCACGCCCACCTATCATTTAGCTTCTGAACACATTGATTATCAACTTTGTTCGTATATGGATTACTGCTGAGTTTGTTTTGCATGGTTTTTAAAACCTCAGCTTTAAGAGACCCACTTGAATTATATGGACTCACAGAGATGAATTATTTCTCTAAAAATCTCTGTTTGAGTTAATCTCTTCTCCACAGAAGAAAGAAAGTCATTTACATCTGGGACAGATTGAGAGTGTGTGTATGATGACAGACTTTTCATTTTTGGGTGGAGTAATAGCCAGCGGTTCTTCTTCTTCTCATAACTCACCTTATGATACTTCACATTCTATCTCAGCTCCTGAATCTCTTTCTCTATCTCCTGGATTTGCTGCTTCAGTCTCTCCTTTAAGTGTTTGTGTAGGACAAAGATAGAGATAGAGACAGTAAGATTCCAAACACACAAGACAGGACTTGAGAGCTTTGCATTTTCTTCTAGTACAGACGTCACACTCTACATTTCCAGGTCCAGCATAATGCTGAGCAGGAACCACAGTTTGGAGTTTGGGCTTTATCAGTTTCTCCAACATTTCAGCAAGCACCATATTCTTGCCTAACGCAGGTCTTGGAGTGAAGGTCTGTCTGCACTAGGGGCAGCTGTAAACTCCTTTCTGTTCATCTTGATCCCAGCAGCCTGTAATGCAGCTCACACAGAAACTGTGTCCACAGGAAAGGGTCACTGGATTCTTCAGTAGATCCAGACAGATTGGACAGCTGAACTGGTCCTGAGAAATAGCGACCTCCACCATATCACTTCATGAAGCCTACACACAGATTACGACAGACAAACAACGGCTCAATAAGGTGCAGTGGGAGATCTTGGAAAATGCTAACTTTAGCCTGATAGCACTGAAAGCGACTTATGACCGCTACATCACGTGTCATTCACCAGTGAGAAAACTTTAAAAGTACTACAATACCAGGAAGGAAGATCGGGTTGTTGATGTTTGTCTGCCATCCTCGCTCTGTCTGCACAGCGTGCGTGAACGCACTGATGACGTATCCTGTCTGCGCGAACCGGGTGCGCAGAGGTATGCTAATACATACGTTGACAGGCAGGTAGGAAAGCCAATTAAAATGCTCGGACCGAACGTTTTGATTGGACGAACATTTCTTGGTCCTACGCCTTCCACAGAATATATAAATACAGACAAATACATTTAGACCACTTAACTTAATGATTGCTATCGGGATGTGAAGAGACTTTCAACCAGCATAACAAAAAATGTTTCTGAAGACAATCACCTATTGCACCTTTAAGTTTCTATTTCTCTGAACTGATCCTTTGACACACTGGTTCTGTGTTGAGACAGAGACGTGTGCAAAATGGGGTTGTCTTTAAGGATTTCCAGTAACTGAAGTTGTATTTCAGTCAAGTTGACTCAAAATGAGCATTGAAGGATCTTCAGTTCCTCTGAATATTTGACTAAAGCGGGAAGTAATGTGTACACAAACAATTAGTCTATTTTACAAAAATACATGAAAACATATTGTTAGAAATGCTTTGTTATTAAACACATGCTGTTATATTTGGGAATGTGGAGTTATTCGGTTATTAAATATAATTTTATTAAAACATGACAGTCACGCTAAATCTTTAAAAAAAATTATATATTATACAGTATATATATATATATATAAATATATATGTATATATACAGTATAAATAGCTTTTATTTTTAAACTTTTATTTCTATTGACATTGTTGTTTTGTCATTCAATTTATGGAAGAGTTTAGAGCAGTCTGTGGGATGGGTGGCTGGAGTCACTGGTGATCCTCTGGGCTTTCCTTATACACCACCTGGTGTAGATGTCCTGGAGGGAGGGAAGCTCACCTCCAACAATGTGACGGGCAGTTCGCACGACCCTGTGCAGAGCTTTGCGGTTGCCCGCAGTGCTGTTTCCAAACCAGGCAGCGATGCAGCCAGTCAGGCTATATATATTGCCTACACTGTTACATAGTAAACCAAACAAATTTCTAAACATTTACATTTCATTATGCACCTGGAAATTTGTCTGATCATTAACAGATTTCATAATTTTTAGGGTCATTCTGATCACCCATCCCTGAAACTTCTTATTCTTATTCAGCGTGTGTACCGTCTCTTAATATTTCATGCCTGTATGTTTAAGTAGCATGTGTTAATCAGTAAAATGTACATTAACAATTTTGCAATTGCAAAGTGTATTTCATAATAATTACATACTGCATTATCCCCTACATTATTCTTTATTCTAAAACCGTCCTGTTTTGAATCTTGCATCTCAGGTGAACAAAGTGAACAAGACAACTGAGACAGTGCCATCTGAGAGCGTTTGCCCCTCACAATAAAATCTATAGAACTTTGATCATAAAACAAAACATTTGAATATAATCTTAATATGACACATTTTTGGGAGATATGGAGTGACAATGTTATTAGTAGAATTCTGCTATAAAGATCACATTGATTAACATCACAAGCTATCAGAATTCCATCTTAGTTTTTGGCCATTTAAATCAGAAATTGAACCAAACGGCTTATTTTTGCACAGTTTGGGCATCTGAATAAAACTGAATAATTGTTTTTTATTTTGCTTTAGTATGAGCTCCATATTCTCACTATATCATACTGTATGAGCCATAAAAGCCTGATGTATCAAATATGACACATAATGCAAACATCTTTTTCAGTGGTTCAATAAACCGCTCTGTTGAAAAGAAATGATTTTCTTACTCTTGTTTTATATGTCAGGATTTACATGCTTAAACATATGTACAATAGGTTTTAGGAATCAACAACATCACAATGACAACCTCTGGAAAGTACATGAAAATGCACTATTTTATTGTCCATGAATTCTACAGCTTCAATATTTAATGTTGAGCAAACATTCAATATGTCATAAACATTCTGCCCAGGTCACTGACTTGAGCCGATTAAGCTGTGAACACATAGTAAGACTGATGATGACCTGATCATACCATATGTAGACAGAGATATTTTCATGATGCTGTCAACTAAATCCTATTGGAAGAGCTAGGACATAGCAAGTGGCTTGCATATAAATAAATAAAATAATCTTATCTAACTGTACTGCATTAGATCCTGAGCTATACATATTCAAGATATTTATAACCTATTGAAAGTCATTGATTGATACATTTGCCCTCATTAGGTGACAAGTGACCACAAGAAGAGTTTTTGTTGATGGAAACAGAGCCTTCCATAATATTCCATCACTGTAATAAACAGGGCTTGCAGTCCACATTCTGCTTAGGTCCTTTCTTCACAGAATGAGAACACTTCCAGTCTTCTGTTCCTAAGTCAGGCTCATTGTTAACACAATCCGAGATGGACTTTGCATAAATACATAACAGAGTTTGTTTGCATAGTTGCAAGGTGGCCACAGAGACAGAGAGAGCGCCAGCGCTGGACCGACTTCCCTGTGAAGTGCAGTGGTGACCGTCAGTGGTTACCTGTGTGGGCAGACAGACAGCGCTGGTAAATGATCTGTAAGAGCGGAGTGAATGACGTAAGACAGTGTGGAATTACATTTACCTCTCTCTGAGAGTCAGTGCAGGGTTGTTGCTGAGAAAAGAGAGCTGCTGCTCCAGGCTGCAGACACGAAAGGCCAGGTAACACGACGACAGGATGAGCAGGATAATGCTATGGGACAGAAGTCAGACTTACATAAACAGCTTGCTTTTCAAATGGAAATAGAAGACCAGAACACTGTAACTATACGTGACTGGCTTGAAACTAATTAGAGGGATGAGATCACTGAGAGCCTTTATATATGTTCAGCTGGACACTAGATGGCAGTGTTGTGCGTTTCTTTATGATTCATATCTAAGGGAAATACAACTTAAACATATAATCATGGCCACTGCTACAAGCATGAACACTACAAAGTCTGTGTGGGACAACCTCATTGGTCGGAAAAAAAAATTATATCACACAAAATTCAGACAATTTTATATTCATAAATATCAATTCTGAACTTTAAACTTTAATTACCGTATTGGCCCGAATATAAGACGACACTGATTATAAGACGACCCCCCCTTTTTCCAGATGTACCTTTTGGAAAAGGCTTTTTAAAAAACAAATCTTGTTTTTTCTCAGTTAAACACATTTTGTCTTCAATTATTTTCATATTGCATATTTTTCCTATTTTAATTTTTGTTTTGAAAGTATGGTAAAAACTGGTAAAATGTACCAACAATCACATTTAAAAAATATACACTTTTTGATATACCATTAAAAAAACAAAAAACAGGTAGCCCATCTGAATTAGGACATTTAGGCTATCCATCTAAAATAGTCTTATATTCGGGACAATACGGTATTATTATTATACACATTTTGTACACATTATGTTTTTATATAATATAGGTTGACAATTGTAAACAGTTTAACTATTATATTATATTATATTATATTATATTATATTATATTATACCCTGGACCAGTCATAGGGGTCCGTTTTTTTAAATTGTAATTTATACATAATCTGAAAGCTAAATAAATAAGCTTTACATTGATGTATGGTTTGTTAGGACAATAGGACAATATTTGGCTGAGATACAACTATTTGAAAATCTGGAATCTGAGGGTGCAAAAAAATCTAAATATTGAGAAAATCGCCTTTAAAGTTGTCCAAATGAAGTTCTTAGCAATGCATATTATACTAATCAAAAATTAAGTTTTGATATATTTACGGTAGGAAATGTACAAAATATCTTCATGGAACATGATCTTTACTTAATATCCTAATTATTTTTGGCATAAAAGAAAACATGATCATTTTGACCTATACACTGTTGGCTATTGCTACAATATACCCGTGCTACTCATGACTGGTTTTGTGGTCCAAGGTCACATATGATATGCATAATTGTAAATAGTTTAACTGTATTATATTGTTTTAATAATTAAGGTTCTGAAAACTGATCATGTTTTTAACTCCTAATGTATTTGGTGGGGTGTTTGTTTGAATTTGTTGTTATAATCATTATAATCTGCACGTCCCAATTTGTCATCTTATTCTGTTGAGATTGTTGCTTTAAAACATTTCTTCTGGTAACATCTCTTTTATACAGAGTAGAGTATTTTTCTGAAATCAAACGGCTGACTCCACTGGCGTGTGCACATGGCACTGTGTGATCCACTGGATAGCCAGTTTACATGCATAGCAGTTTACTTGTCCAGTGAGTTTATCCCTGCTGCACCACATATACTACATAAATCAGGCCACATGACGATGGGGACGGATTACTGGAACAGGTGGACTGGCAAGCAAATGCAAGTTATGAGAAAATCTCCCCTGCCTCTTGATTTGGTCTATTTATAGAGCTTGGAAAAAAGTTGACTTTTTTTTACCGAAGTACGTTTAAATGTGCATACTTTTCTTCTATGATTTTCAATTGAAGACTTTTGACTAGGGATGCACCGACACCGATACTGGTATCGGTATCGGGCCCGATACTGAGCTCCTGTACTCGTACTTGTTAAAATGACCCGATACCAAATTTTGACACAGTACCCACACTTCATATGAAAGGTGATAAAGTGATTTTTTGTGTTCAAAAATGACAGAAACCACTGAATTAGGTGTCTTTAAACAACACACATTAGTCTCTGTGACAGCATATAAGCACGAGTGAGAAAGCAAGCATGACCACATAGTAGATTGTCCAGCCAAACTCACAGCAGGATGAAGAATTTCAGTAGCTGGTACTCCATCTGGCCCAGTTCTGGTATCGTCTCCGTCAGGAGGATCTTCTTGGTTTCCAGACTTTGATCTGAAATGGACAAAGCAGTATCACCAGATGAGGAAATGCACGACACATTGATTTAAGTCCCCTTAATCAATTTTTAACATTTTTCTAATTCTTTTATAAATGCATACAGTTAACTACATGGAATATTTGTTGAAATATGTTGAAATAAAATATCTACAGTATATTATATGTGATCTACCCATAACCCTTAGCCCAAAAAATGGCTTTTAACATTACACAAACAAGCATTTAAAAGTATAGCATCTATTAGTCATAGCAGAGGCTGGTATTTTAATGTTTTATCTCTACTTTCTAAAATCTCCTTTTGGGCTTAATCCTGTATTGCATAGTGGACACGAACAAACAGGACCGTCCCTGCTTCATGTCCACACACACTGAGAGAACCAAGCACTCACAACATGAGCAGACACATGACGTCAAACTGAAGTGATCAGCTTGTTCCCGAACAGAACAAAATCATTTAATGGACATTTTTTCATTCCATCTGAGAAACATTTGATCAAATGGGGACATTAACTGCCAGTCTGGTCTGAGAAATTAATCTGCTCATGGCTAATGCATTTCCCACTGCAGAATTTCACCTGGATTTACCATCAGCAAGCACGGCACAAAAATGACCTGATAATGTGCAAAGCTGGGGGAATTTTTTTCTCTCGTCGGTGGGCAGTCTGTTATATTCTTGTATATTCTTGTAACATGATCTCATTACACTACGTTTATTTCAGTAAGTGCTAGCCAATCATTCATCCTGTAAAAATAAATTCACTTTTTGCATTCATGAGAGGTAGAATTTTGATACCTAATCTCATAATAAGTCAAAATAGACATTAAGGTTGATATTATTGGATTTAGCATTGGATGTATTGGATGTTATGGTTGTAATATATATATATATATTTTATTTTATTATTAATACTTTTACCAAAAATGTCTATGACTTTCCCATCACCTTGCCAGTTGTTTATAATTACAAGAGATTTTATTTAAAATCACTTTATAGAGATTTCTGAGATTAAGCACCAATCTTTTGAATGAATAGATTTAAAGCAGTATACAGATCAACAGACAGATTGTCATCATGCAGCTTGCAAACCAGTTTTACTTAAAGGGATAGTTAGTTTGAGCGCGTACACACCTCACGCACCGGATGCCGTGCGCGCGCTCAAAGCAGTTGGACATAGTGGTGTATTAGAGGTAAAATATGATATAAATACTGTTCGGTTTCTCGCACAAACCGATCGTTTCGTGTCTTAGGACATCAATGTGTCGTCACGAGCCGCAGGGTTTAATTTGGATTTGTCTGTGCATGTTTTTTTTACTCTCATAGATTTTGTTACCATTGCCATGCATTATACGACTGATAGACTGCAACGGCTGGAGTTAAAAATCTCCGTTTGTGTTCTACTGAAGAAACAAAGTCACCTACATATTGGATGCCCTGGGGGTAAGCAGATAAACATCAAATTTTCATTTTTGGGTGAACTATCCCTTTAACAAACATTCACAGCAAGTAATATCTAGCTGATGAAATATTGAGAACAGACCAAAACTAGAAAGATTTATTTCACTGCTTACTTTTTAATTACATACAGATTATACTCATGTCCTCCACAGTTTTAAAATTCCCTTATATTTTCCATGACTGTGGGAACCCAGTGTAAACTCAAAAATGAGTTCTTTCCAAGAAATCAGATTACAGAACATGCGAAACTTCCAAAATACATCTAAAATATGCAATACTGAACATTTCATAACTTCTAACCCATCATTACCCCTATCAAAAAAGGCAGTGTGTGTGTGGGAGTATCATTCTAGGATAGATTTTGATTGTCATATTCATATTATATATATATACATGCTATTTACATGTTTCTTCTAGGTACTAGGTAAAAAAAAAAATTACTTAAGAAAACCATAACTCAGTTTTACTATGGCATCATTTCCAAAAAATATCTAAATACCTTTTTTAGTCAGTCACTCACCCTCCAGAGGCTTGTCTGTCTGGAAGGGGGCGTCTACGGCACTCAGGCCGGCGGTGGAGTTTCCCAGTAAGTCAGGAAGAGATGAAGCTACAGACACAACTGACGGCTTCCTCCTCCACTTCAGCACCGGAGGAAACTCATCTGGTACAGGGAAAACTTCAGGGACAGGGAACTCATCCTACACCGGCACATGGAAATACGGTCACACTAGGATTCACTAAGCATGAATTGTGCCCACTGAAAGTGCAATTTTTTCATACATCCCTTTTATATAAACATTCACTTGCAGCTTGTTTTAATTGGGTGGCAATATTGTGAATGAAAATTGACCAAATGGCAGAGATTTGTGGAAAAAAAAACACACGTTCCTTTCACAGTCTGGACTCTCAAACCTACCAGAGATAAAGAGTTGGGTTCCTCCATGTACTGCTTAAGGCTTAGGATCTTCTTCCCATTGACCTGAATGACAGACAGCAGCATGATAAAAGCCCACTTGTCATTAGGCTAACACTGATTACATGTTCTCAACATAATAGCTCAGAGGTACTGACTAAACTCTCACCTGTAGATGTGTGCAGATGCATCTCAACACATCATAGACGCTATCTCTGGACAGTAGAGACACAAACACGTACTGTGGGTGGAAAGGACACAAACATATTATCATTAGAGTGAAGAAGTTTAAACAGAGACTACAATACATGGTGGATGTGGCACGTTCACTTATATTCCTACTAGAAAATCCAGCTATTTTTAAACATGTTGGTTTCAAACTAGTCCAAGCTGGTCTTTAGATGCTCAAAGCCGGTTTAGGTGCTTAATGGTGGAACTATGCTGGAAGATCTTGGACCTTTAAAAAACAGCTAACATGCTTCAAAACACAGCTTCTTTATGACCTTAAGCTGGTAAAACACTCCTTAACTGGCTTGTTATTTCAGCACAACTCCTTACCTTTAACTGTCTGGCTCAACCACCTAAACCAGCATGGACCACACTCTTAAAAATAAAGTTTCCAAAAGGGGATTTTCACAGTGATGCCAATATAGAAGAACCATATTGGATTCTCTAAAGAAGCTTCAGTGAACAGTTCTTTAAAAAACAATTTTTTCTTAGTGTGAAGAACATTTAAATAATCTAAAGAACCTTTTTCTAATCTAAAGACACAATTACCACCTTAAAATGTTTTAGCTGGATGTTCTAGCAGAGACGAGAGATAGTGTGCATAACCAGAGTATGAAGACGAACCACTTTGGTTTAATTTAACAATAGCCACATATAATCTCACTACCAGGGAAAGGATCATATTTTTAGGCAACACTAAGAGTGCATGAAAGCCCATCTCTCTTTGTACAAAACAAATGCAACCTTCAAGAGGAGTCGAAAAATAATGAAATGATGTGCACTAAACAAATTCTCTAAGATACTCAACTTTTGCATGCATGTTCACATGAAAAACATTTGAAACGCATGTTTGCATAGGGCAGTGGAAATTTTGCTTCCATTAGAAAAATTAGCAGTTTCATGCAAATGAATTCATTATTTGGGAGATGCCATAAGTAATGTACAGTATATAGGTCGTGCATAAGAGATGCGAGTGTATTCACTTGTTTGTATACCTGCATAAAAGAATTGCCAGCATTCAAACTTGATGATTTAGTTATTTTGTATCCTGAACTTGAATGCATAGTAGTGGTTGCAATCTGAAAAGCATGTTTGCATAGGGCAGTGGTTGCAGTGGAAATTTTGCTTCCATTAGAAAAATTAGCAGTTTCATGCAAATGAATTCATTATTTGGGAGATGCCATAAGTAATGTACAGTATATAGGTCGTGCATAAGAGATGCGAGTGTATTCACTTGTTTGTATACCTGCATAAAAGAATTGCCAGCATTCAAACTTTATGATTTAGTTATTTTGTATCCTGAACTTGAATGCATAGTAGTGGTTGCAATAACAACTGCCTACCTAGGATTTTACCAGGTGCACTTCAAAGCAACTATATTTATTTTTCACAATGGCCATTTTGTTCTGCTTTCACTGTACAGGAAGTAAATGACTGCCTTAAAGAAATCTAGAATTACTGACTATTCACAGGCATTAATCCTCAAAGCAATGTCCAACAAGACTGCTTTCAACTGCTATATTCCACAAGATCTTCAGTTATATGAACTAACTGAAGCCTTAGCTGAAAAGAATTTGATGCTGAGTCCACTGACACAACCAACGGAAAGAAAAATGACATATGAAATGTCAGTGCATTTCCACTAGAGATTAATTAGATTAAATGGAAAAGAAATCAAGTCTGCAATCACAAGACCTCAAAATGAATTCAAACATTTCTCATCAAATACTTTCAAGACCAAATTATCTGAGCTATGCTAGTCATATTTAGAGTTGTACACTCTTGCTATAGTACATATCTTATTTGTCTATTTTCATTTATTGGAATTTCACTTTTTCTAGAGTTTCAGTACTAGAGATATCAAATAAGACACGAACTGTGCACAGATTCGCCAAGATACTAGAGCCTGCATTGCAAATCAAACATTTCAAGAGATTTCAATCTCAAATGTTTCTCATTAGAATTCTACAAGACCAAATTATCTGAGCTATGTTATCCACATTCATTTCAGTCCATTTCTATTCATCACCAAGAAATTTTAGAACAAAAGACACAAAAAATGTGATCTCCATTAAGTTTCCTGAGCTTTGAAAGCGCAATCAGCAAATAATAATTTATAAAGACGATAATATCTGATAACAAATCAATTCTTTGCACTTGGCCAATTGCCAGCCTACTGAATAATGGTCTTCTAAACCAGTCTTACTTCACTGACAAGAACTAAACAAAAAGGTATAAATGCTGACAGCTGTGAGATATGCTGACTGAAGACATAGATTCGTCTCAGTGTTGCATCTATTTGCATTTTCACTGTTATGCTAATGCTGATTAAGCTTTGTATTTCAATCTGCCGGTCGATGACCTGGAACCCGGTGGAAACACACCTTCTGACTGCTGTCTGTGGTGATAGCCAAGCCATTAGGAACCAGACCTGCTGTCTTATGTTTCTTCACCAACCGCACAGACGCAACAGGAAAGGCCACCTGAGAGGCAAGAGAAAGTGGCAGAAAAAAAAGCAAAAAGTTCCTTGTTTCGAAGTCCATTCTTGCACACAACATTTTCCCTCTCAAGGATGGAAACTGAACCAGCTAAATCTAATTACTAAATAACGTGGTGCACAAAGGAACTATATAACGTTACGCTTAATTCAGCACAACAAACTGCAACGTGGTGTGCAGCCAAAAGTATAAACACCAGTCATTCTGTGATCATTCCTTACAAATTTGTTCATTTGTTCTATGTGATAATTCCTTTTGAGTTTGTTTTGATGCTAAAATTGTACTACCAGAAACAAGTCTGTTTTGTGTTGTTTTCTGAGTCATTCAGACATTTCTGTACTGATCTTCACAATATTTTAAATGTAACAGGCACAAAACTTCAAATTGTAATGGGTTAATTAAATTTTTTTTTTTCTATTACAATATCTATATGATATTTGAATTACCAATATTAAACTTTCCATGTTTTGCAATCATTATTGTAATTATATATTGTATAATTCTATATTCCAATTATACAGTAACCTGATTTATTATTAAGTACACTCAAATTGATACTTTCACAATGTGCTCAGCTATTTATACACTTTGGGTACTGTGATATGACGTTCAGTTTTCAAATTAAATGTTTAAAAATTGCACTATTTTCTAACACAAATGGCACTTTTTTCCTGGGCATGAACTTTCTAGTCATGTTTATCCCAGCAATAATCATCAGCATAGATGTGACGCTCACCTTGATGTCTTTACCAAAGAGGTTGGCGTAGAAACACAGCCAGTTTCGAGAGATGTAGAGTCGGCCTTGCAGCAGGATGTCTCGCAGCAGGGCGCAGGAGTAAACTAAAGGACGGGTCATAAGTGCACTTATACAAGAGATCTGCAAGTCACGCAAGCTGATACTGAACAGCATCAAATTCTGACGTCTTGTTTTACTTGAACTAGCCCAAAGCATCTTGATATCAATGTCAGACAGATTGCAACAGCATAATATTACCAAACACCAAGATGAACATGAAATTAATTTTGGTCCAGATGACTGAAAATAGGGGTAATTTAATCCTTCAAATAAATGTTTTAGGATAACAATTGAAACAGAAAAGTTATGACATAAACCTGAAAAATATCACCAATCAAACAAGCAAATCAGTGACACTGACCATGTGAACAACTGATTAATAACATAACATAACATAACATAACATAACATAA